>NW_021292709.1:0-5274 GCF_002162155.2 Triticum dicoccoides
AAAAATCATTTTAAAAATTCCAAAATGATTTCAAATAAATTTTTCTCCAATTTTCTATTGTAGGGAATCATGTTACCCTAATTTCCATGTATTTTATTTTTGGAGAAAAATAATTTGAATAAAACTCAAATAACTCCAAATTGAAAATAAATTCAAAGAACTTTGAATTTGATCCTTGAAACTCACAACTCATATTTCATATAATTTGAAGAAGTCATTTTATCTTCTCTCGTGAAAATCATTGAGTTGCATAAAGTTTCAGAATTGGAAACATTCTCAAATGAAATTCAAATATTTTCAACACCCCTTGTCATTTAATAAATGGAAGAAGTCATGTCATCTTCTCTCCAGGGTTTCGTGATGAAAAAGTATTTGAGTTCACGGAGAGCATAAAGGCAAAAATGAAAGTTTGGGAAAGTCCTTTTATTCCCTCTCATTTAACTTTCAAAAGTTTCGAATTCACTCACTTTCAGACAATCAATCAAAAAATCAATCAAATCTATCTATTTGTTTATAACATTCCAAAATTTAGAATTTTGGGATGTTACAAACCTACCACCCTTAAAATGAATCTCGTCCTCGAGATTCGGAGAGGCTAGCAAGAAATAGGTTAGGGTTTGGGGGTCTCCTCAAATTCCATCAATCATCACCGGGGTCTGGGGTGCTACCACCCTTAGAAACATTGTTACGGTTCCATCAAAACTCATATACCCCATCCTTATTCTTGACAGTGTCGGGCTTCTCAGATCCTCGAGAAAATTCCTTCTCTGAGCTCTTCAGGCAGTGGTATAACCTTTTCCTCAATTCTTCTGTCTTTCATCTTGGTAAGGTTCTTCTATGATGGGGTCTTCTTAGCTGACGGGTCTGGCGCCAATACTAAACAACTATCGATATCTCATGGTGGTCAACAATTTGTGGTTTCTCCTGCAGGAAATGGGTCTGGGTTGATCCTCACCGTATAACCTACGGTTGGCAAAGCTGCTTTGTACAAGGGAAACATACCTATACCATTCTAAGGCTTAAACAAGGTTTTGATCGTCGTCTCTCCACTATAGGTAAGTCACTCAGATTTACCATCCCATATAGCAAGGCGAATAATAAGAGTAAGTCGGTATGGTGATCAATCCATCCTGCACCCAAATCATTACCTTCTATACGGTTTAGCGAATCTCGCATTGTAACACTCGGTCATCCTCACAAGCATTGCAGAATTTCTCTCATCGACGAACCAAGTTCGGAATAATCCATTGATTCTGCAAGCCAGACAAACATCTATCGTTCCTTCACAACTCTCAGGTTTTGCGTAAACTCCTATAAAATTGTCTGCCGATAAAACGCCGTATCTTCCTCCAGGGTTTTTCCTTCAGCAGGAATGTGCTTGCTTCTTGGCAGGTCCTGGGGCCTGTGGGTTATGGCCCATCTCATCACTTGTAGTCCTTGAACTTACAATCGGGCAACTGATCATTATTCCAACTTCCAACTTCCTAATATTCTTAAATCCATCCAATTGTACTGTCTTCCTTCCTTCTATTGGCACCAAACTAGGACATGATTACTCAGACTCATCATGGAATTTCCATTGATCCATATTTCTGACATCATACCTCCTTTATATCCAATAGTAATTTATCTCTCCATCCTCGTGGGATATCCCACATACCGAGATAAAAACTTATACTTATGAAGTCCATATTCCACTTTGTGGAACATCCTTTTCCTTTCCAAGGTCAAGCGTCCTTACAGGGGAATATTGGCCATCTCCGCATGGCACTTCTTCAACTGGGAAACGTGAAACACATCTTGAACTCCTGACAGTCCTTCGGGTAACTCAAACTTGTAGGCCACTTCTCTCATACGCTCCAAAACTCGGTATGGTGCTACAAATCTCGGGGCTAACTGTCCCTTAACTCCAATCCGTTTAACTCCTCGCAGAGGGGTCACACGAAGACATGCTTTGTCTCCAATTTCATAGACTACCTCCTTGAGTTTTTGAGTCTACACAACTCTTTTGCCTGGACTGAGATACCTTCAGTCTATCTCGAATCAACTTAACATTCTCTTCTGACTCCTTGATCACATTGGGTCCAACAACTGACGGTGTCCAACTTCATCCCACACACTCTTGGGGCATCACACATATCAAGACAAACTCGTATTCATTTTTGTCGGAAATCCACTCAGTGGAGTATCCCTATCTTTTCCAGGGATCAATGGTTCTTACAGGGTTCTACCACCCTTAAAATGCTCCAATATTCCATAGACCATATTTCTCATATTCTCAAAATGGTCAAAATCCTTCTTCATAGAGTAACAACTCATAAAATCCATATCAGTACCAACGATGCTACTTTATTCATTCTCAAATGATTACAATCTCTCGCTTTTCCATTACATGTCTCAACTCAACACCTCAATATAAAAGAAAATGTTCTCACTTCTACTACTCCATTTCTTTTGTTGCAAACTCAACTATCTAGCACAAGTTTCCTTCTCATTGGGGCATTCTCTGGCAAAGTTCCCTGCTCCATTACAACTAAAACATATTACTTCTGAAAAGTATCGAGGTTTCCTCTTTGGGCAATTGTTGAGGTAGTGCCCTGACTCCTTGCACCTGTAACAGGTGATACGACTCAGGTCCTTCCTGGAATCCAATCTGCCTCTCTTCCTAGACCTTTCCATGCCAATCATGGCTTCTATTTCCTGTGGGTCATATTCTACTTCATCTATCGGGAATTCTACTAGATCCCCATTCAAACAATTTTGGGAGATGTGTCCTTCTTCTCCACATGAATAGCAAGACTTAGTGCAGGGTTTACTCGGGTCTTCCTTAGGTGTGTCCTCCACCTCTTCCTTCATCACGGGTTCTTCTAAAATTTCCATAAGGGCTCCTTTCTTTACTTCTTTCTTCTGTTGTATGGTTCTTCGTACCATGGGGTAAATGTGACACCGAGAGGGATAGTGGGTAGTCCCTTCACACAAGAAACAAGTAATCTTCCTAGTTGGGTATTCTTCAACTGGGTGACTTCCTTCACAATTAGTGCATTCATCCTTGTGTTCTTTATGGGTATGTCCTATTTCTCCACAAATCTTGCATGCACAAGGTTTCTTCATATCCTTTCCATAAGGCTTCAACTTCTGGGACACAACCCGAGACTTTGGCAAAGTCAACTTAAATTCTTTCCAAGTGGTTACTCCTTGCCATTTATTCATGGTTTGGTACATCCTCCACCAAGTAGCAGCACCTCTTTCAAAGCATTGAAGAGCATGCTGGGCCATATCCTTTCCGACTATAGGGTTGTTCTCCATATGATCCTCCATGTTCTGAATCCATCGGTCTGTCTCCAATTGACTCATTGGTCCCGAAAATACAAGCTCATCTCCATTCATCCTCTATTGGGTCCAAGGGTTTTGGGGTGAGATAAGAGGGATAGAGAGGGATACACACAATGCAAACAAAAGTTTTGAAAAGACAGATTTTATTGTGGCTGTCAGAAAAACAACAAACAAATGACAACTCACAATCGTCGCATCTAACGTAGGTGTATAACAGGGGTTTGGTCTTCTAAGGTCAACATCGCCAAACTCTTCAAGTCTTGTTCATGCCTCCAATGGCTTCTTCCGATCTTTTTTGCCCTTCTCAATTTCTTCTGCCAGATCCTCTCTGTTGACAAAAAGTTTCTCGTGACATCCTTTAATATTTCTAGAGTGGCATTCCAAACTTCTGGGTTTCAACATTGGCATGAACCATGGTACTACTGCCCTTCAGTTCCTGATGAATCTCCTATTTCACGAGGTTTTGCTCCTCCAGCTGGGCTACTTTCAGCTTCCGGGTCCTGAGTTTTTCTCAAAATACTTCCTTGTCAAAATACGGCTTCTTGTTGGTCCATCTTAACTTCTTAATGTAACACTCCAGATCCTGGTGATACACCGGCTAAGGTTAAAACTTCATCTTACTAATAGGTGCTCCATCAGCCTTGTTCCATCAAATCCATTCTGAAGAAATGCATCCTTAACTCAGCACGGTGACAATAGCATCAGCGGGCGATGACATCACGAATAATCGTGTTTCTGCTCTTGTCATTCCCATGAGCTATCATTCCATAGTTGATATCTCCTGCCTTAGGGTCTTCTTTGACAAAACTTCGAGTTATCATACTCCTTGTTTCAGTCTTTCTCCGATACACCTTGATCTCAGGTATTGACAACTTCCATAGTCTGCCAAGTTCCATAAGGGTAGCCTTCCTAGGTCATACAAATATGGGAATTCTTCAGAGCCTTCAAATTCTACTTGTCTTCGGCCTTCAACCATTGTAGTTTCCATTATTCAGATGCACGGAAAATACTCTTAATTCCGAAGTGGTCTTAGCTGTCTGATATCTTGTACTTCTTGGAGTGGTCTCATCAGTCGAATCTTCGTGTGGTCAAAAGGGGAAAGGGGTATGGTCTCACTAAAGGGAATTTTTGAATAAGCTCAGAAGAGAAGAGAGGTAAAAGATCTTTTTGAAAGGAAAAGTTGTAGATAAAAATCTTTGCTATGGGCTTGCCAGTTTTCTAGGGTCACGTCCTACAGTCAACATGTGCTCTGATACCATCTTGTAGCGACCCGAGCCGAATGGGTCAAGTCTCTGTGCTTAAGTGTCATCCCTGGATCGGTATGCTGACACACACAGTACTCGAGGATTTATAAAAGAGGTAAATCACATGTAAAAGTAACGTAAATACTATTACCTCAAATCCAAAATAGCGGAAGTAACAAGGTTGTGGATTCCCATCAACACCAACGGCAAAGTTGAGTGTAGAAATCGTAACCCTAACATATCACTTACTTGTCGTAAGATAATCCTGCAACATGAGACATTGCAGCCATAGAGGGTCAGTACATTGAATGTACTGGCAAATTCACAGCATAGAGAAAATGATGAACAATGGCTATCACTATATGCATATATGGCTGGTGGAAAAGCTCTATGATTATAAGGTTTTTGCGTAAAGCCAATTTTTCCCTACTGCAAAGGAATAAATTTTATTTAACTATCATGGTGGTTGTTGAACATTGAGAATGGTTGACAACATTCTCAATCCCAATTAAGTAACATCATTAAACCCAACAATATTCATTTAAAGTAACGCGATGAGATCAACAGGATAATCCAAGAACTAGATACTCAAGATGTCCATAACCGGGGACACGGCTAATCATGATTAGTTTGTACACTCTGCAGAGGTTTGCGCACTTTTCCCCACAAGACTCGATCTCCTCCGTTGGTTTTCTCG
>NW_021292710.1:0-543 GCF_002162155.2 Triticum dicoccoides
GGAAAGTTTATAATTTTCCTAAAACTAAAAGCAAAAAGAATTAAAAAATAAAGCAAAAAACAAAAAAAACAAAAAAAATTTCAAAAAACAAAACAAAAAAACAACAATAAGTATTTTGTTGTAAGTAGAAACAAATTAAAATAAATAAAGCAAGAAAGAAAACAAAAAAACAAAAAAGTGGAAATTTTATAATTTTCCTAAAACTAAAAGCAAAAAGAATTAAAAATAAAGCAAAAAACAAAAGAAAATAAATAATGCACAAAACAAAACAAAAAAACTGGGAAAAAATAAAAATAGCAACAATAAGTAAAGAAAACAAAAAAACAAAAAAAAATGCCCCCCACTGGGCCCCCACGGCCTGAATACGACTTGAATCCCTGCTATGGACCAGGATTCAGGCCCGCAGTAGGCCCAGAAGGCCCATCAGGCAAAGAAGTCGCAAGTAGGCCCATAAGCCTACAGTAGAGAGGAGTTCGAGAGGGGTGCGGCTGTGGGGCTTATAAACCACTGCGCGCCCCTCTCAACTAGCGAGGTGGGACTAAA
>NW_021292711.1:0-1709 GCF_002162155.2 Triticum dicoccoides
TGCTACGAAAAGTTTGTCACGTAAGATGAAAATATGTGTTGTGTTGTTACTAACGAGCTTAATGAGCTACTCGTGAAACTCGTTAGCTCGCTCGATAAACTCGTTAAGCTTAACGAGCTGAAATCAATGATTGGCTCTGTTCATTAAGAAGCGAGCTACGAGCTTAATGAGCCGAACTATCGAGCATTCATTAAGCTCGCGAGCTACGAGCTTTTGGTCCAGCGATGTCATTTTATGCTATCCCCAAAGGGGTAATTAAGAAAGCTGATTTTTTCAGACCTAGATTGGTATGGCAAGAAGATGAAAATGTTAAGAAATGGCATTTAGTAAACTGGAAGACATGTTGCTTACCCAAGGAGGTGGGAGGCCTAGGAATTTGAAATTTGGAGTTAATGAACATTTCATTGCTAGCTAAATGGTTTTGAAAAATGGAGATAGAGGAGGGGCTATGGAAAGATGTGATGTTTAGGAAATATGGGGGAAATGGATGCCTATCTAGGGCTACTAGGAAAACTGGAGATTCTCAGTTCTGGGCTAGTCTGATGGAGGTGAAAGAGGTTTTCTACAGAATTGTGAAAAGGAAACTGGGAAATGGGGAAAACACTAGGTTCGTAGAAGATATATGGGTGGATGAGAAACCACCTAAAGAAGCCTACCCCAGACTATATGCTACTTATTTTGATCAGAACATAACAGTGGCCGAGGCCCAACTGAGGGGTTGGCATGGGTTCAGATTTAGAAGGACTTTGTATGGTGAAACTCTAGGTTTATGGAATAGTCTATAAAGTAGATGTGAAGAGGTTGAAATGAGAGAAGGAAAGGATGAAATAATCTGGACACTCACTGCTGACCACAAATTCTCTGTCAAATCACTATATACCCTGGCCTTAGATTCCCACAGAAAGTCTTGTGGAAAACTAAAGTCCCAGCTAAAATAAAGATTTTTCTGTGGCTGGTAAATAGGAAGAGGATATTGACCAGAGACTCACTACTCAAAAGAGGGAGGCGAGGGGATAAAAAATGTGTATTTTGTGGAAAAGATGAGTCAGTGGACCATTTATTCTTCACTTGCTCGGTGGCTTCTCTGATTTGGAGTTTGGCGAAATGTTCTGTAGGTTTGAGGACAATTCCTTCATAAATTCGGGAATGCTTGGGGGGATGGTTAGATAGGTTTAAGAAAAATGATAAAAAGCTAGTTATGGTTGGGATCTGTGCTTTATTATGGGCTATATGGAAATGTAGAAATGGGATAATTTTTGAGAATAAAAGGGTGACGGACCCTGTTGTTTTGATCAAACTAATGAGTAGCTGGATTATTGTGGACTGGTCTATTTTGCAGACAAAGGAGCAACAAAAAGGGGCACTGGATCTGGGAGCAAAACTGCTAGAACGAGTAGCAAGTGAAGTATATGTAACGTCGCATGGGTGGAGGATCAACGTGGCGCGACTGGAAGGATGAGCAGAGAAAACCTTCTACCTGTTGTAGCTGCAAGTTCTTCATTGTTGCTATTTTTCTCTAGTAGTTTGTCTTTTGGAGTCTATAAGATAAATGTTGATGTCCGGACTTGGATACAGTGGATGTGTAAGGAGACGTCATGATCGATGTAGATGTGTTTCTCGTCACTTAGCTCTGACAGGCCTTCCTGTTGAGGTTTGGGTGGAGTTGAGAGAGAGGAACATGGTAGATTGTCGCGTTTGCTTCCTATCGT
>NW_021292712.1:0-1709 GCF_002162155.2 Triticum dicoccoides
TGCTACGAAAAGTTTGTCACGTAAGATGAAAATATGTGTTGTGTTGTTACTAACGAGCTTAATGAGCTACTCGTGAAACTCGTTAGCTCGCTCGATAAACTCGTTAAGCTTAACGAGCTGAAATCAATGATTGGCTCTGTTCATTAAGAAGCGAGCTACGAGCTTAATGAGCCGAACTATCGAGCATTCATTAAGCTCGCGAGCTACGAGCTTTTGGTCCAGCGATGTCATTTTATGCTATCCCCAAAGGGGTAATTAAGAAAGCTGATTTTTTCAGACCTAGATTGGTATGGCAAGAAGATGAAAATGTTAAGAAATGGCATTTAGTAAACTGGAAGACATGTTGCTTACCCAAGGAGGTGGGAGGCCTAGGAATTTGAAATTTGGAGTTAATGAACATTTCATTGCTAGCTAAATGGTTTTGAAAAATGGAGATAGAGGAGGGGCTATGGAAAGATGTGATGTTTAGGAAATATGGGGGAAATGGATGCCTATCTAGGGCTACTAGGAAAACTGGAGATTCTCAGTTCTGGGCTAGTCTGATGGAGGTGAAAGAGGTTTTCTACAGAATTGTGAAAAGGAAACTGGGAAATGGGGAAAACACTAGGTTCGTAGAAGATATATGGGTGGATGAGAAACCACCTAAAGAAGCCTACCCCAGACTATATGATACTTGTTTTGATCAGAACATAACAGTGGCCGAGGCCCAACTGAGGGGTTGGCATGGGTTCAGATTTAGAAGGACTTTGTATGGTGAAACTCTAGGTTTATGGAATAGTCTATAAAGTAGATGTGAAGAGGTTGAAATGAGAGAAGGAAAGGATGAAATAATCTGGACACTCACTGCTGACCACAAATTCTCTGTCAAATCACTATATACCCTGGCCTTAGATTCCCACAGAAAGTCTTGTGGAAAACTAAAGTCCCAGCTAAAATAAAGATTTTTCTGTGGCTGGTAAATAGGAAGAGGATATTGACCAGAGACTCACTACTCAAAAGAGGGAGGCGAGGGGATAAAAAATGTGTATTTTGTGGAAAAGATGAGTCAGTGGACCATTTATTCTTCACTTGCTCGGTGGCTTCTCTGATTTGGAGTTTGGCGAAATGTTCTGTAGGTTTGAGGACAATTCCTTCATAAATTCGGGAATGCTTGGGGGGATGGTTAGATAGGTTTAAGAAAAATGATAAAAAGCTAGTTATGGTTGGGATCTGTGCTTTATTATGGGCTATATGGAAATGTAGAAATGGGATAATTTTTGAGAATAAAAGGGTGACGGACCCTGTTGTTTTGATCAAACTAATGAGTAGCTGGATTATTGTGGACTGGTCTATTTTGCAGACAAAGGAGCAACAAAAAGGGGCACTGGATCTGGGAGCAAAACTGCTAGAACGAGTAGCAAGTGAAGTATATGTAACGTCGCATGGGTGGAGGATCAACGTGGCGCGACTGGAAGGATGAGCAGAGAAAACCTTCTACCTGTTGTAGCTGCAAGTTCTTCATTGTTGCTATTTTTCTCTAGTAGTTTGTCTTTTGGAGTCTATAAGATAAATGTTGATGTCCGGACTTGGATACAGTGGATGTGTAAGGAGACGTCATGATCGATGTAGATGTGTTTCTCGTCACTTAGCTCTGACAGGCCTTCCTGTTGAGGTTTGGGTGGAGTTGAGAGAGAGGAACATGGTAGATTGTCGCGTTTGCTTCCTATCGT
>NW_021292713.1:0-587 GCF_002162155.2 Triticum dicoccoides
CGAGGGCGAGCAGCGAGGGAGAGGGAGGGAGAGGGCGAGGGCGAGGGCGAGCAGCGAGGGCGAGGGCAGCGGCGGCGGCGGCGGTGGATCGAGAGGGAGAGGGAACTGGCGAGGGGGAGAGGGAAAGGGGGGATCGGGCGAAGGGGGAGAGGGAAGGGGGATCGGGCGAAGGGGCACAATACTAATGGCGCACCTCACCGCGGTGCGCCATTAGCATGTCCATCCTAATGGCGCACCTCACCGTGGTGCGCCATTAGTAGTTTTTTTTATTTCAACTCCAGCCAACAGGTTATGTACCACCAGAACTGATCCACATCAAGTCCCCTCTACTAGCTCGACTGGTCAGCAGCCAGTTCTCACACCAGGAGGTCCTGGGTTTGACTCCCAGGCTCCACAATTTTTTTTAGCATTTAAAAAGTTGTTTCATACTTATTTGTGTTTAAATATGTTCAAACTTGTTTAAATAATAACAGTAATATTTTTTTATAAGACAGTAGCATTTAAAAAGCTGTTTGATACTTATTTTTTTTATAAGACGGTGCGCGGGGTGCGGGGGGTCGGCGGCGGCGGTTGAGTAGGGGAATCGA
>NW_021292714.1:0-1047 GCF_002162155.2 Triticum dicoccoides
GTTGATGGAGTCGTACTCGTCGTGATTCAGATCACCGATGATCCTAGTGCCGAACGGACGGCACCTCCGTGTTCAACACACGTACAGCTCGACGATGTCTCCCACGCCTTGATCCAGCAAGGAGAGAGGGAGAGGTTGAGGAAGACTCCATCCAGCAGCAGCACAACGGCGTGGTGGTGATGGAGGAGCGTGGCAATCCTGCAGGGCTTCGCCAAGCACCTACGGGAGAGGAGGAGGTGTCACGGGAGGGAGGGAGGCGCCAAGGGCTCAGGTATGGATGCCCTCCCTTCCCTCCACTATATATAGGGGCAGGGGAGAGGGGGGAGGCGCAGCCTTGCCCCCTACTCCAAGAAAGGGGTGCGGCCAAGAGGGGGGGAGGAGTCCATCCTCCCCAAGGCACCTCGGAGGTGCCTTCCCCCTTGAGGACTCTTCCCTCTAGGGTTCCCTAGGCGCATGGGCCTCTTGGGGATGGTGCCCTTGGCCCATGTAGGCCAAGGCGCACCCCCTACAGCCCATGTGGCCCCCCGGGGCAGGTGGCCCCACCCGGTGGGCCCCCGGGACCCTTCCGGTGGTCCCGGTACAATACCGATGACCCCGAAACTTGTCCCGATGGCTGAAACAGGACTTCCTATATATAAATCTTTACCTCCGGACCATTCCGGAACTCCTCGTGACGTCCGGGATCTCATCCGGGACTCCGAACAACATTCGGTAACCACATACAAACTTCCTTTATAACCCTAGCGTCATCGAACCTTAAGTGTGTAGACCCTACGGGTTCGGGAGACATGCAGACATGACCGAGATGTTCTCCGGTCAATAACCAACAGCGGGATCTGGATACCCATGTTGGCTCCCACATGTTCCACGATGATCTCATCGGATGAACCACGATGTCAAGGACTCAATCGATCCCGTATACAATTCCCTTTGTCTAGCGGTATGGTACTTGCCCGAGATTCGATCGTCGGTATACCGATACCTTGTTCAATCTCGTTACCGGCAAGTCTCTTTACTCGTTTCGTAACACATCATCCCGTGATCAAC
>NW_021292715.1:0-1011 GCF_002162155.2 Triticum dicoccoides
CAAGTTTATATTTAGCATTCATGCGCTCAATGTTTTCCTTAGTTAACTCATGCATTTTTAAAATCAATTCAGCACGTTGTTTAGCATCAAAATTAACCTTCTCCGAAGATGGAAGAGGCAACAAATCAATAGGTGCATGAGGTAGGAAACCATACACAACTTCAAAAGGGCACATCTTAGTAGTAGAATGCAATGAACGATTATAAGCAAATTCAATATGAGGCAAGCATTCCTCCCACATTTTCTTATTATTCTTCAAAACAGCCCTAAGCATAGTAGACAACGTTCTATTGACTACTTCAGTTTGTCCATCAGTTTGGGGGTGACAAGTAGTACTAAAAAGCAGTTTAGTCCCCAACTTAGCCCATAAACATCTCCAAAAGTGGCTAAGAAATTTAGTATCACGATCTGAAACAATAGTTGATAGAGGCAAAGGTGTCCCGTCTTTCGATGAGATGGTGGATTTCGCTTTGGTGGAAGTCGACTTTGACGATCCGACTACGAACGTGCGAGGACGTCGCGCCTTAGCAATCGCTAAACCAACTCCGAGAGGTTATTGACCACGCCGGAGCACGATCAACCTGACCACGAGGGTCTGTTTCCTGCAAGCAAACGAAGAACAAGCAAGAAACTAAGATTGCACTCTGGATATTGCGAATATAAGATGAAAGCTTTATTGATCAAGGTGGGGTTCTGTGACGCCTTTGTCTGGTCGTTGAACACAAACGAAGTACGCGAAGTTGCAGCTATGGCGAACTTTTAATCTAAACAAAACCCAAAGTCTAAACGATGCCCTAAGGGCTGTATATATGGAGGAAGAGGGGGGAATTTCGTGGCCCTTGGTGGAGGAGTCCGAAATCAACCCTATCTCTTGTTTCCCCACACATACGGACTCTAAAAATAGCCTATACTTATGTATTTCGAAATTACATGGGCCTGGCCCAATAATAAGGTGACGCAGCACCTAAAATAGCCTCGGGACGAAATTTATGAAGTGGCATCTTGTATATT
>NW_021292716.1:0-1085 GCF_002162155.2 Triticum dicoccoides
AAAAGTTTGGGGCTGCGACGCTTATATGAAAAAGTTTCAGGTTGATAAGCTCGAACCCAAAGCGGATAAAATGCATCTTCATAGGAAACCCAAAACAGTTGGGTATACCTCCTAATTCAGATCCGAAAGCAATATGGATTGTTTCTAGAATCGGGTCCTTTCTCGAGGAAAAGTTTCTCTCGAAAGAATTGAGTGG
Organism: Triticum dicoccoides; assembly: GCF_002162155.2. Lineage (NCBI taxonomy): Eukaryota > Viridiplantae > Streptophyta > Magnoliopsida > Poales > Poaceae > Triticum > Triticum dicoccoides. Next base: position 197 of record NW_021292716.1, read on the forward strand.
GAGGATGGTGGAGACTTGATGAGGTTATTGAACCGTCTCTTCAACTAGTGTGTGACAGGGCACAGGGAGTTGTTCCTGTGGCACCTACACCAATTGAAGTGGAAGCTTATGATATTGATCATGAAACTTCGGATCAAGTCACTACCAAACCTCGTGGGATGACAAGGATACGTACTACATCAGAGTGGTACGTAATCCTGTCTTGAAGGTCATGTTGCTAGACAACAATGAACCTACGAGCTATGGAGAAGCGATGGTGGGCCCGGATTCCGATAAATGGCTTGAGGCCATAAAATCCGAGAGAGGATCCATGTATGAAAACAAAGTGTAGACTTTGGCAGAACGGCTCGATGGTCGTAAGGCTAATGAGTACAGATGGATTTCAAAAGGAAGACGGACAATGATGGTAAATGTCACCATTAAGAAAGCTCGACTTGTCGTTAAGATGTTTCCCGACAAGTTCGAGGAGTTGACTACGATGAGATTTTCTCACTCGTAGCGATGCTAAGAGTCTGTTGGAATTATATTAGCGATTACTGCATTATTTATGAAATCTTGCAGATAGGATGTCAAAACATTGTTTCCTCGACGATTTTAATGAGGAAAGGTTGTATGTGATACAACCGGAAGGTTTTGTCAATCCCGAAAGATGCTAATAAGTATGCAAAGCTCCAGCAATCCTTCTAAGGACTGGAGTGAGCATCTCGGAGTTGGAATGTATGCTTTGATGATGATCAAAAAATTTTGGGTTTGTACAAAGTTTATGAGAAACTTGTATTTCCAAAGAAGTGAGTGGGAGCACTATAGAATTTCTGATGAGTATATGTTGTTGACATATTGTTGATCAGAAATGACGTAGAATTTCTGGAAAGCATATAGGGTTATTTTG
>NW_021292717.1:0-1231 GCF_002162155.2 Triticum dicoccoides
AACCATGCCTCTTGGGCAAAATGACCAAGACTCCGTTCTCCGGAACAATGGAGCGAGCAACCAACTTGTTGGAAATCATACATACCGATGTGTGCGGTCCAATGAGCGTTGAGGCTCGCGGAGGATATCGTTATGTTCTCACTCTCACTGATGACTTGAGTAGATATGGGTATGTCTACTTAATGAAACACAAGTCTGAGACCTTTGAAAAGTTCAAGGAATTTCAGAATGAGGTAGAGAATCAACGTGACCGAAAGATAAAATTCTTACGATCAGATCGTGGAGGAGAATACTTAAGTCACGAATTTGGTACACACTTAAGGAAATGTGGAATCGTTTCACAACTCACGCCGCCTGGAACACCTCAGCGAAACGGTGTGTCCGAACGACGTAATCGCACTCTATTGGATATGGTGCGGTCTATGATGTCTCTTACCGATTTACCGCTATCATTTTGGGGATACGCTCTAGAGACAACTACATTCACTTTAAATAGGGCACCGTCTAAATCCGTTGAGACGACACCGTATGAATTATGGTTTGGAAAGAAACCTAAGCTGTCGTTTCTAAAAGTTTGGGGATGCGATGCTTATGTCAAGAAACTTCAACCTGAAAAGCTCGAACCCAAGTCGGAAAAATGCGTATTCATAGGATACCCTAAGGAAACTGTCGGGTATACCTTCTACTTAAGATCCGAAGGCAAGATCTTTGTTGCCAAGAACGAATGCTTTCTGGAAAAAGAGTTTCTCTCGAAAGAAGTAAGTGGAAGGAAAGTAGAACTCGATGAAGTACTACCTCTCGAACGGGAAAGTGGTGCAGCTCAGGAAAATGTTCCTGTGATGCCCACACCAACTGAAGAGGAAAACATTGATGATGATCAAGGTACTTCGGATCAAGTTACTGCTGAACTTCGTAGGTCCACAAGGACACGTTCCGCACCAGAGTGGTACGGCAACCCTGTCCTGGAAATCATGTTGTTAGACAACAATGAACCTTCGAACTATGAAGAAGCGATGGCGGGCCCGGATTCCAACAAATGGCTTGAAGCCATGAAATCCGAGATAGAATCCATGTATGAAAACAAAGTATGGACTTTGACAGACTTGCCCGATGATCGGCGAGCGATAGAAAACAAATGGATTTTTAAGAAGAAGACGGACGCGGATGGTAATGTTACCATTTATAAGGCTCGACTTGTCGCTAAGGGTTATCGACAAGTTCAAGGGATTGA
>NW_021292718.1:0-1227 GCF_002162155.2 Triticum dicoccoides
AAGGAAACACGAATCGGAATCTAGATGGATCTCGAAAACAACCCTAATAAGCAAGGAACTCGGATTGGTGGTGGATATATGGTGGTGGTATATGGCAGCGGTGGTGGTAGCGGTGGTAGTATATGGATATGGATCGGTGGTGGTATATGGACACGGATTGGTGGTGGTATATGGATACGGATTCGGAGCGGTGGTGGTAGATGGCAGGGGCAATGATGATGGTGCGGCGGCGGCGTGACAACTTATGACCAGAACTCGAAACTCTAAAAGACTAGACTCTAAGACCAGCAACTAGACACGACGATGCAACCGCAAATTCAACAAAGCAAAAACCCTAAAAAGATTATGCAAAGGCTCAGATTGGTTCGGATATGATGAACTAACCCTAATTTTTTTTGTGGCTTTTTCGTGGACTATAGGTATGAAGAAACAGACTCGATCTAAACTACGAAAAACTGTAAAATCTCACCGAGCAACCTGGAAATCTGATACCACTTGATAGAGGCAGAGGTGTCCCGTCTTTCGATGAGATGGTGGATTTCGCTTTGGTGGAAGTCGACTTTGACGATCCGACTACGAACGTGCGAGGACGTCGCGCCTTAGCAATCGCTAAACCAACTCCGAGAGGTTATTGACCACGCCGGAGCACGATCAACCTGACCACGAGGGTCTATTTCCTGCGAGCAAACGAAGAACAAGCAAGAAACTAAGATTGCAATCTGGATATTGCGAATATAAGATGAAAGCTTTATTGATCAAGGTGGGGTTCTGTGTCGCCTTTGTCTGGTCGTTGAACACAAACGAAGTACGCGAAGTTGCAGCTATGGCGAACTTTTAATCTAAACAAAACCCAAAGTCTAAACGATGCCCTAAGGGTTGTATATATGGAGGAAGAGGGGGGAATTTCGTGGCCCTTGGTGGAGGAGTCCGAAATCAACCCTATCTCTTGTTTCCCCACACATACGGACTCTAAAAATAGCCTATACTTATGTATTTCGAAATTACATGGGCCTGGCCCAATAATAAGGTGACGCAGCACCTAAAATAGCCTCGGGACGAAATTTATGAAGTGGCATCTTGTATATTTCGTCCAAGGCTTCATGCACCCATTATGGTGGCTTCAAAGTCCTGAAATCATCACTTGTAACTCCGTTCTTGTTTCCCTTGCGCATGCCATCATCTCCATGCTTGTTCTTGCTCCAATGTTCATCCTTCTCCAAGCTAGGC
>NW_021292719.1:0-1256 GCF_002162155.2 Triticum dicoccoides
TGTGTGTGTGTGTGTTCTTTCTCGGTTTTACCGGTTTATTTTCAGTTTTCTATTTTCTTTTAGTTTATACGTTTATCCTTTTCATTTTTTTAAATCCACACATTTTTTGAATAATGAAAGAATTTTGGAAAGTCCAGGCATATTTTTTTGAATTCATGAATATTTTTTGAATTCTGGGAATATGTTTTGAGTTCGAAGAACACTTTTGAAATTCAGGAGTATAATGTGATTGGAAAAACAACTTTGGAATTCAGGAACATTTTTTAAATTAATGATGTTTTTAAATACACATACATTTATTTATTTCAATAAAGTTTTTTGAAATGCTAAAATATTTATAAATTTATGAACGTTATTTTTAATTGTAGGAAGATTTTTTAAGTTTCTGAACGTTCTTTGAAATTATTTTAACATTTATTATATCTCCTGATATTTTTTCAATTAACAAAAAAATCAAATCCGGCAACTTTTTTCAAATTTTGTTAAAAATGAAAAGTATAAAGAAAAACAAAAGAGAAAAAAGAAAGAAAACTATATGCATATTTAGCGCCTCCTTTAGTGTCTCAGTCTAGCAGCGCTAGCTCGCCGCTTGCACCGCTCGTGAATTCCGAAAATGTGCATGAATAAGTAGAAAAGTAGATACAAAAAAGCAATTATCGGTTGCTTGATAGATTTGAAAAGTTCACTGACTTAAAGATATTTACAAACTTTTCAAAATGGTCATGAATTTGAAAATTGTTATGAATATTTAAAATGTTGACACATTTGAAGAAATGCTCAAGATTTTGAAAATTATCGTGATTTTTTAAAAAGTTCACAAGTTTGAAAAAATACTAAAGAATTTACAAATGTTCACAAATTCTGAAATGCTCATGAATTAAAACAAGAAAAATAAAAATAAAACATGGAAAAGGCCTAAAAGAAAACCAGTAAACCAAAAAGAAACACGAGAAAAAATGAGATAAAAAGGTCCAAAAGATTCTAGAAGCTTCCGAGAACCGGCGAAAAGGTAGCATCCTGAGTAGGGAAGATTTTGCTATCTCTGTGTGCGCAACCCCGCGAAAAAAAAACTTCGGTGCTATTTTCTCCATGTCTTGTTGACCTGAATAAACGACCACGTGACACATGTGGTAAGCAATCCAAACAATTCCAAAAAAAAAACTACTTCATAACGTCCATGGTTAGATGTCCACTACACTTGCCAAAGACAATTTTATACTTTGTCGTGGGTACTTGATTGCGTAAATCATCATTTA
>NW_021292720.1:0-1560 GCF_002162155.2 Triticum dicoccoides
TAAAAAGATTTCCTATTCTTCTTTTGCTTGTTGGGAGCTTTCCCGTGTAAATAGTTTTATTTCTTTTCTTTTCTTTGGGGGTCGATAGGAGAAGACCATAATTAAATTGTTGAAGTGGCTCTTATATGCATTATTGTTGATATGACAAAAGAGCCCATATTTCCTTGTCTTCTCCTATTTATTGAATGCTTGCAGATTCCAGGTTAGTCCAATGCACGTGCACTATTATTATTATTCACATCGTTCTGTCGTGCAAGTGAAAGGCAATTATGATGATATATGATGGACTGACTGAGATGAGAAAGACTGGTATGAACTCAACCTCTTTTGTTTTTGTAAATATGATTAGTTCATCATTCGTGATTCAGCCTATTATGAATAAACATGTTTGCAATGACAACTAGAGATCATAGTGCTTATGCCATTCTTGATTAGCTATGAGTTATAATGGTTTACCTTGCGTGCCAACATGCTATTAAAATGGTTATGATGTGGTATGATAGGGTGGTATCCTCCTCTGAATGATTTAAGTGACTCGACTTGGCACATGTTTACGCATGTAGTTGAAACAAAATCAACATAGCCTTCACGATATTTATGTTCATGGTGGATTATATCCTACTCATGCTTGCATTCGGTGTTGATTAATTTTAATGCATGTTAATGACTATTGTCGCTCTCTAGTTGGTCGCTTCCCAGTGTTTTGCTAGCCTTCACATGTACTAAGCGGGAATACTGCTTGTGCATCCAACTCCATAAACCCCAAAGTTATTCCAAATGAGTCCACTATACCTACCTATATACGGTATCTACCTGCCATTCCAAGTAAATTTGTATGTGCCAAACTCTAAACCTTCAAATAAATATCTTGTTTTGTATGCTTGAATAGCTCATGTATCAACTAGGGCTGTCCGTATCTTCCATGTTAGGCGGGTTATTCTCAAGAGGAGTGGACTCCGCTCCTCACTCACGAGATAAATGGCTGGTCACCGGGATGCCCAGTCCCATGCTTTATGCAAACTAAATCAAAATAATTGCAAACAAAACTCCCCCTGGGACTCTTGTTAGTTGGAGGCACTCGTTGTTTCGAGCAAGCCATGGATTGATGCTTGTTGGTGGAAGGGGGAGTATAAACTTTACCATTCTGTTTGGGAACCGCCTATAATGTGTGTAGCATGGAAGATATTGTCATCTCTTGGTTGTTATGTTGACAATGAATGTATACCGCTCAAAATATTATTCACCTCTGTTTCAAAACCGAGCTCTGGCACCTCTACAAATCCCTGCTTCCCTCTGCGAAGGGCCTATCTATTTACTTTTATGCTGAGTCATCACCCTCTAATTAAAAAGCACCAGTTGGAGAGCACTGCTGCCATTTGCATTCATTACTGTTAGTTTACATTGGTTATGACTTGACTGGATCTCTTTTACCATGAATTACAATGTCTAGTCAGTCCTTGATCTTTAAAGGTGCTCTGCATTTATGTTTTGCAGTCTCAGAAAGGGCTAGCGAGATACCATCTTGTTATATCATATTATGATTGTTTTGAGAAAGTGTTG
>NW_021292721.1:0-1290 GCF_002162155.2 Triticum dicoccoides
TGGATCCAGTCGACCATCACTGAGAATGACCTTCTCGACATGGCCAACGAGGGCTTGATCCCCCACGGAGCTGCGAGGCTTCCGGGGAAGGAGTGGCAGCCCCAGCCAGAAGAGGGTGAGTGTGTGCTTTTGGCCACCCATGTTGATCGCGGGTTTTCCTTGCCGCCGAGTGTTTTCTTTCGTGGCTTTTTGAACTTCTTCGGAGCGCAGCTCCACCACTTTACCCCAAACTCCATTGCCTATCTTGCCGCGTTCGTGTCCATGTGTGAGGGTTTCTTGGGCTGTCGACCGCACTGGGGTTTGTTCAAGCATATATTCACGTGTCGCTCTCAGACCGTGAAGAAGGCGAGTCCAGGCGACGAAAAGACCCGAGTCGTCCAAATGTGTGGGGGCTTGGGCATCCAGGTGAGGAACAAGAGCACCTTTCCGCCCATGACCTTTCCCGAGTCAGTCAGAGGCTGGCAGTCGACCTGGTTCTACTGCCGGGACCAGTCGACGCCGGGACAGTCGAGTGGACTCCCACAGTTTACCATGGACCGAGTGAACAAGCCCTCCTCTCTGAAGTTGATCCCGGAGGAGAAAGCTGATGTGAAGATGTTGATGGAGCGCGTGGTGCAGTTGTTTCGGGAGGGAGTGACGGGCATGGATCTCCTGGAGGTCTTCCTCAGGCGTCGCATCCAGCCCCTCCAGTTCCGGAGCCACTGCATGTGGTTGTACTCTGGGACCGAAGACGAGACTAGAGTCCATCCAGAAGCAGTCGACGATGTCACTCTGGAAAGATGGATGGCAGCCGTCACCGGAAACAAGGACAACCCACGCGGAGCCAGAAGGATTCCTCCACTCGACCACAACAATGATCCAAATAAGGTACACTTGCCCTGCTCTCCACTGCATTCTTGTCGCATTCATCTCTGTCTACTCTGCCGACTGGTCGACTGATCATTGTCTTGATATCTGCTAGGCCCTCACCGAGCTGTACTCGATGCCCAATGGGGCACAAACTCCGACTGAGGAGGGTGAGGCGAGTGGGGGCGAGAGCCAGGACGAGGAGGAATGGGACTCGGACGTTGCAGGGGACGACGACGACGATGATGATGACGACGGCGATGATGATGACGCCGAAGACGAGGAGGAAGAGGAGGAGGTCGTGCCACCGCGCTCGGAAAGGCGGTCGAAGCTCGTCCACGACCCTTCGACTGAACGTGGCAAGGGGGTTGCGACGCAGTCGACCAAGCGCCCTAGGACCACTTCTCCAGCGCCGACTGAAAAGGCGCCGAAGCAGCCTAGGGG
>NW_021292722.1:0-1115 GCF_002162155.2 Triticum dicoccoides
GCTGCTGCTGCCCAGTTCGACTACGGAGTTGACGACCCCTCTCTCTTGCCAGAGCAACCAGGCAAGCCCTCCCCTTGATCACCAGATATCGCCTATTCTCCTCTATACTGCTTGCATTAGAGTAGTGTAGCATGTTACTGCTTTCCGTTGATCCTATTCTGATGCATAGCCTGACATTGTTGCTACATCTGTTGATACCTTACCTGCAATCCTAAATGCTTAGTATAGGATGCTAGTTTATCATCATTGGCCCTACATTCTTGTCAGTCTGCCTTGCTATACTATCGGGCCGTGATCACTTGGGAGGTGATCACGGGTATATACTATACATACATACATACTATACTGATGGTGACTAAAGTCGGGTCAGCTCATTGAGTACCCGCAAGTGATTCTGACGAGGGGGCTGAAAGGACAGGTGGCTCCATCCCGGTAGAGGTGGGCCTGGGTTCCCGACGGCCCTCGACTGTTACTTTGCGGCGGAGCGACAGGGCAGGTTGAGACCACCTAGGAGACAGGTGGGCCTGGCCCTGTTCGGCGTTCGCGGATACTTAACACGCTTAACGAGATCTTGGTATTTGATCTGAGTCTGGCTACGAGCCTATACGCACTAACCATCTACGTGGGAGTAGTTATGGGTATCCCGACGTCGTGGTATCAGCCGAAACACTTCAGACGTCAGCGACGGAGCGGCGCGCGCCGAATTGGACTGGAACGCCACTAGGCTAGGTCTGCTTTCGGCCGCCCTCGCAACGTGCAGGTGTGCTATGGGCGATGGGCCCAGACCCCTGTGCGCTTAGGTTTAGACCGGCGTGCTGGCCTCTCTGTTGTGCCTAGGTGGGGCTGCGACGTGTTGATCTTCCGCGGCCGGGCATGACCCAGGAAAGTGTGTCCGGCCAAATGGGATCGAGCGTGTTGGGCTATGTGGTGCACCCCTGCAGGGAAGTTAATCTATTCGAATAGCCGTGATCTTCGGTAACAGGACGACTTGGAGTTGTACCTTGACCTTATGACAACTAGAACCGGATACTTAATAAAACACACCCTTCAAAGTTCCACAGACAACCCGGTGATCGCTTTTCCGCAGGGCGACGAGGAGAGGATCGCCGGGTAGG
>NW_021292723.1:0-869 GCF_002162155.2 Triticum dicoccoides
TAGAGCGGCAGAAGTTCGTGTGCGCATCCCTCGGCGGGCTATGCCCCAGGCGTCGGCGGAGTTGGCGTGTGCGGGCTTGGCAGTGTCGGAGCAGCCTCTGCGCTGGGCGGTGTCGGCACGGCTTCGGTGGTGCTGGGCGTCGTGGAGGCGTCGTCACGTGGGCTTGGCGGCAGCGGCGGCGTGTGCGTCGGCGTCGGCGGCCTTGTCGAGGGAAGCTGGTTCAGGATGAGGCCGTGCTTCGCCAAGTACCACACCTTGACCGCCTCGTCGGTGCTCTGGAGCATGTCCGCCCCGCCCAGCAGGAAAGCCAGGTCAGTGTTTATCTTCTTCGCGGCGACGTTCGTCCGGAGCAGGTCGAGCTTGACGGCGCTGCTCGACATCAATGTCGACCACCGCGCCTCGGTCTTCTCTTCACGAAGGACGGCCCGGGCCTGCGCGTCGGCGAGGTAGTGCTCGATGGACTCCTGCACTCGAGCGGTGGCCGTGTCGGCGTATTTCCCCTTCTTGGCAACATTGTTGCCGTCCGGCCGCCCTTCCGATGCGCCAGGAGTCGGCGCGTCCGGCTTGTAGGTCTCCTTGGCCTTGTCGAGGGTGCGCCGGACGTCTGCCCACTTCTCGCACTTGTCAATGCGCTTGTAGACGTGGAGGTACTTGAATTTGGCGTCGCTGTTGCTCTGCCGGTACAGGGTGAACATGCGCAGCAACTGCGCGGAGGGACAAACAGTTGGCGCGCGTACACGGCGAAGAGAGGCGGGAGGCCGGCGTGGCATACCTGATCCTCGACGCTGGTGCCGCTCTCCGGGCGATCCGCGACCTCCTCGACGACCCCATGCCATTTGTTGCACGCCCCTGGATACGCCCCTAATGGT
>NW_021292724.1:0-1059 GCF_002162155.2 Triticum dicoccoides
GTAAGAACATAATGATATTCACTGCATGCCTCAGCACTCATTCGACTGCACACATCAAAATGTGTTACTTCCAACAAGTTGCTATCTTGTTCCATCTTACTGAAAATGAGGCTTTTCAGTCATCTTGCCCATGTGGTATGATTTGCATATCTCAAGTGATTCAAAATCAAGTGAGTCCGAACGATCCATTTGCATGGAGTTTCTTCATGCATATACACCAATAGACATGGTTCGCATGTCTCAAACTTTTCAAAAACGAGTGAGTCCAAAGATCCATCAACATGGAGCTTCTTCATGCGTTTTATACCATTATGACTTACATGGCAGTGCCACAAGTAAGTGGTACTATCATTACTATCTTATATCTTTTGGCATGAAAATGTGTATCACTACGACCGATATTCAATAAACCATTCCTTTAGGTGCAAGACCATTGAAGGTATTATTCAAAAATAGAGTAACCATTATTCTCCTTAAATGAATAACCGTATTGCGATAGACATAATCCAATCATGTCTATGCTCAACGCAAACACCAATCTCGGTGGTAGAGGGAGCGTGCGATGCTTGATCATATCAACCTTGGAAACACTTCCAACATATATCGTCAGCTCACCTTTAGCCAGTCTCCGTTTATTCCGTAGCTTTTATTTCGAGTTACTAACACTTAGCAACCGAACCGGTATCCAATACCCTGGTGCTACTAGGAGTACTAGTAAAGTACACATTAACATAATGCATATCCAATATACTTCTATCGACCTTGCCAGCCTTCTCATCTACCAAGTATCTAGGGTAATGCTGCTCCAGTGGTTGTTCCCCTTATTACAGAAGCACTTAGTCTCGGGTTTGGGTTCAACCTTGGGTTTCTTCACTAGAGCAGCAGCTGAATTGCCGTTTCATGAAGTATCCCTTTGTTCCCTTGCCCTTCTTGAAACTAGTGGTTTCACCAACCATCAACAATTGATGCTCCTTCTTGATTTCTACTTTCGCGGTGTCAAACATCATGAATATTTCAAGGATCATCATATCTATCCCTGATATGTTATAGTTAATCACG
>NW_021292725.1:0-1148 GCF_002162155.2 Triticum dicoccoides
TGGGTAAAGCCCCTTTTGAAGTTCTCTATGGACGACGGTGTCGAACACCCCTTAACTGGTCAGAGACCGGGGAAAGACAATTCTTTGGCCCGGATATGATTCAGGAAGCAGAAGAACAAGTTCGCATCGTTCGTGAAAAGTTGAAAACAGCCCAATCTCGTCAAAAGAGTCAATATGACCGAAAACATAAGGCTATGACTTTCGAGGTTGACGAGAAGGCTTATCTTCGGGTCACCCCTCTGAAGGGAACCCATCGTTTCGGTATCAAAGGCAAATTGGCTCCTCGTTACATTGGACCTTTTCGCATTCTCGCCAAACGAGGAGAAGTTGCCTACCAGCTGGAACTACCTCCGCATCTCTCCAGAGTCCACGATGTCTTCCATGTTTCTCAACTCAGGCGTTGCTTCTCGGATCCTATCCGTGGAGTGGACTACGAAACGCTTGATCTCCAAGATAATCTTACATACCGAGAGTACCCCATTCGTATCCTCGATCGGGCCGAGCGTATCACTCGACGTCATAATATCAAGTTTCTCAAGGTTCAATGGTCGCACCATTCTGAGGATGAAGCAACTTGGGAAAGGGAGAATCGTCTTCGACTCGAGTATCCCGCCTTCTTCCCGGAGGAACCCAAATCTCGGGACGAGATTCTTTTGAGTGGGGGTGAGTTGTCACATCCTAGTTAGCCATGCATTAGAGTGTTGCATCATGTTTACTTTTTCATCAGAAACTTGAAATGGGGATGACAGAACCCCCAGTCCCCTCTGAAACCAACTAGGGTTACTAAAAACTTTTTCAATGAACCTGAAATGCCCTTCTAAAATGCCCATCATTTTTTGTCTTGGTTCAGAACCTCTGCCAAAAGTGGTGCACATTTTCCTAGGCCATCTTAGGGTTTTTGAATTAAATCATAAATATTTGAATTTGGGCATTTAAAATTATATAAAATATTTAAATGCTCAAATATCTCCAAACTAAAATGTTTCATGTTGGGAATAATCCAACTATGGACCAGGAGTAATTTGGTGATTTTTGAAGTTGCCTAGGTATTTTATTAAATTCAACAAAGTTGCAGATATATTAAAAAAAGAAAACAGAAACAGAAAAAAAGGGGAAAACTTACCTGGCGCCACCGCAGGCCCACCAGC
>NW_021292726.1:0-877 GCF_002162155.2 Triticum dicoccoides
TGGAGGTTCGGCCGTGGTGGGGAGGAGGCTACGGTGGGGGAACGAGGGGGAGGAGAGGGGGAAACGGTGGCGTAGCTCACCGCGGTTGCAGTGGGCGTCGAAGCGGGCTCGGGGACGCGCCGGAGACGACGAATTCGACGGCGACGATGGTCGGAGCCCGAAGAGGGGAACGGCGACGTGGCGGCGATGCAAGGCTTCCGGGGAGCTGTGGAGCGGTGGGGAGGAAGAGGGGGTCGTGGCGGAGCTTCTGAGCTAGTCGGGGGAGCGAGGGGTGGCCGGAGATGGCTGCTACGGCGAATGGCGGCGACGGTGGTGCTCGGCCGTGTGAGAGAGAGAGCGAGGGAGAGGAGGGAAGAGTCAGGAGAGAGTGAGAGAGAGCAGGGGGGGATCGGGACGGCCTGCGGGAGTCGTCCACGCGGCCAGGAGCTCGTCGGCAAGCAGGAGGTGGCCGCGCGGCCGTGCGCGTGCGAGCACGCAGCAGCTTCGGGGCGAGGGGAGGAAGACGACGGAGGGCTGCAGTGGTGGGCTGGGCCGGCTGCTGGCTGGGCCGGCCAGCTGGCTGGGCCGCACAGTGGAGGAGCCCAGGTAAGCTCCTCCTGTTATATAATTTTCTGTTTCTGTTTTTATTTAATATATCTGCAACTTTGTTGAATTTAATAAAATACCTAGGCAACTTCAAAAATCACCAAATCACTCCTGGTCCATAGTTGGATTATTTCCAACATGAAACATTTTAGTTTGGAGGTATTTGAGCATTTAAATATTTTATATAATTTTAAATGCCCAAATTCAAATATTTATGAATTAATTCAAAAACCCTAAGATGGCCTAGGAAAATGTGCACCACTTTTGGCAGAGGTTCTGAACCAAGACAAAA
>NW_021292727.1:0-1138 GCF_002162155.2 Triticum dicoccoides
GTGAGTACAAATGTACCCAGCAAGACTTACATCAGAACTATCTACATATGCATCATTATCAACAAAGGGGATGGTGGGGTTTAACTGCAGCAAGCCAGCTTTGACTCGGTGGCTATCCTGAACTACGACTGCGAGTAACTCTTTTGAGGTGGCGCACACGAGTCCACACATTCCCCATATCAATACACCACTATGGATCCGCTCCCGTCTCCCGACGAGAACGCCATCCATAGCACTCACGCTTATCTTGCGTATTTTAGAGTATCCACTTTCACTTGTCTATGAACTGATATAAGCAACCCAGAAGTCCTTTTCCGCGGACACGGCTATTCGAATAGATCATATTAACCCTGCAGGGGTGTACTTCTTCACACACGCTCTCACCACTTACCGCCGTTTACACGACATGTACTCGGCAACCTTCAAGCGGAAGCCCAACGTGGGTGTCGGCCACGGCCTGCCTAAACACTCAAGTCTCTAGTCCAGGTTCATCGCCTATTCGGGTTCCATCCATGAGGAGATCCGGCCGGAGTTTCGCTCACAGCCCCAAACGATGTGAACAGGGTTCCGTGACACCAAACGGGCGCCCGGTTTACCCGGCCACGTGCCTACCGCATCACAGCCCACCCCTACGGTCAGCGCTGTCCACGGCCTCCAGCATACTACAAACACCAGAAACTACTTGCAACTCCTGCACAGAGGACAAGGGTGATTAAGAAGCCGAGAGGGTCCATTGGTTTCGGGCCCAATGCGTGGTAGTAGCTGAATCATGGATCACAAACACAGAACTCAGTTCCTGAGGACGGCTGCAATGAGACAACCCACCATGTACTCCTACATGGCCTCTCACCGCTACCTTTACCAAATCGTGTTCACACGCTTAGCTCACACACCGTAGGACATGTTCACACACCTCTGATTCATCCCCGATGAATCAGACCCGACTCAACTCTAAGCAGTAGCAGGCATGACAAACAAGCATGAATGAGTAGGCACAACAGGGCTCAAACAACTCCTACTCATGCTAGTGGGTTTCATCTATTTACTGTGGAATGACAGGTCATGCAGAGGATAAAGGGGTTCAGCTACCGCAGCAAGTAACAGATGAATCGGTGTTGTCCTAATGCAGTAAAAGAGA
>NW_021292728.1:0-1469 GCF_002162155.2 Triticum dicoccoides
ATCGGCGCGAGGGGGAGAAAGGGGATCGGGGGGAGGAGTGGTTGCGGCTAGGGTTTCGGTCAGTGGACCGAGGGGATTAAGTGGGGTGGCCGGCTGGGTCAAGGGGGAGCTGGGCCGGCCTGGCAGGTCGTGGCCCAGTTGGGCCGGTGGCCTGCTGGGCCGGAGCCCCAAGGGGGTTTGCTTTTCTTTTTTTTATTTCTTTTTTTTTTACTTATTTTCTTTAATGTTTTCATTTAAAGTTTCTTTTATTTTAGTTTTATAAAATACCCAGTCAGCACCTAAATTAGTGTTACTAATTAGTCCACTGCCACAATTATTTTGGCACACTACTAATTTAGTTTTATTATTATAACTTTATAAAAGGCATCTAATTAATTGTTTTTGGCTGTCATTTCTATTACTTTAGTGCATTTAAATATTTTATTAAAAGATAATTTATCCACCAATATTTACTAAGGATTATTAGACACCTTAGGAACAATTTAGTTTTGAGTTTTGAAAACTTTAATTGTTTAACTTAAATTCAAATTTTGAATATGAATCGTTTCGAACTAACGTGAGATTATCAATAGTAATCCGAGGTGACATGGCATCATTAATGTGGGGTTACTATAGCCTAATTATCCGGGCGTCACAATTCTCCTCCACTACAAGAAATCTCGTCCCGAGATTTAAGAGGGGGGTAAGGGGAAAGTTCTGGTTACGATATTCTAACGGATCTTCTCAAAGAAGTTAATCCCTTTCGCTGGTGTCTTCAATCCTTTATTCCGATGCATCATGATAAACTTGTCATCATTTCTTCGGGAACTCCATCGTACTTACGAAAAGATATGGGGGGAAGACTCGGGAAGGGCGGGCCTTACCAGGTTGACTATCTGGTACATAACTCAGGGAATGGGGTAGGATGTAACTCTCGAATTGAACTTAAGAAAATATCGAGAGTAAAGTAAGAAGGTACCATGAGAAGTTTCAAACGGATAGGCCATTGTTCGATGTCTGAAACAACATGCGAAAGGGGTCCAGAGCAATGAGATTGAGTATTGCGTCTGCTACCAAAATAGATCACTTGGGACGGTGGCCCGTGAATTACATACGAGGCCGCACGCGAGGAACAACCTTGGGAAGGGGGGTGCAGGAGAGTCAGGTTTCGATCCTGTGGAACTGTGGGTTATGGGCCCACCATGTGGTTGAAAGTAGGAAGGGGGCCGACATTTTGCACGGTCATGATAGTAAGGCGTGTCAAAGGGTAGCCTGTCAGATATGTCGGCAACAACATCGATACCAAGGGCGAGGGACGAAGAGAACCAATTCCTGCTCGTTGAACGAGGCGGACCAATAGGCAAAGTTCTCGTCCATCGGTGGCTACCGGAATGTCATCAACAATAGTAACAGGGTTACACCAGACAAGATGGTACACCGAGGTGTTTACTTGAGCAGGGATATTACTGCTTATATTATATAGATCACAA
>NW_021292729.1:0-1721 GCF_002162155.2 Triticum dicoccoides
TCCTTTGCATCGGCATCTTCCACCGGTATTCATCATGGTAGTAAGTTGTGTTGCCAGAATCCTTGACACGGATATTGGTAAAACCTTGATGATTATGGAAATGCTCAAGTTCTTGAGAGCACGCACAAGCGTTAGGTGTTACCATCGGCACTAGCTAGGTTTGCTCTCAACTTCCTCGGTTATGCTATAACTTCTCAACAGTGGATTCACTCTCTATTGTTGGGTTCTTCCCCAGTTACCAGAATCATTCCCAGCATTTGCATTTTGTTCCCAGCTTGCACCGCCAATGTGCCATTCTACCACGGGTCTCTTCCATTTCCGGTGGTAAGCAAATTCATCCATTACGTTGTCTTCAACAAGGTAATCCACATCATCCAAGTCCGAGTATGCCATTCTACCGACCCCCTCCAAATGATCGCTCGAGAATTGCCTTAGGCTGGTTTGAAGAGTTTCAATGATCTCTGAATCAAAGGTAATTCTTTTTGCCACTTAAGGGGATATTTCTACGAGTCACCTTCCCTAAGGTGCATCGTTATGGTATCATGGCAACTCAACTCCTCGCTACGTTGGCAATCGTTTACCACCTTCTTAGGTGTGGAATTGTTGTCTACCTAGTGAACCCTCGTCATCTGTTCCACTCCATCCCTCTAGAGGTGTGCTTCGTGTCTCAGCTCGAGAGATGTTGTTATGTCTCATTCCGTGGGTTAATCCTGAGTTGTTCGACCTTCGAGAAGAACAATTCTTTAGGGTCTTTCCTTTCCTCTCGTTGTCATGATAGTTGGAGTTCTCAAGGCAAGACTTCAAGACAATGATGGTGAATGAATCAACGTTCAATTGAAGTGCACCCTGGATCGTGAAGATTATACTAGTTTGCGTTACCCCTTCACCTTACCCTACGCTTGAATCTCGAGACGAGATTCTTGTTTAGTGGGGGTGAGTTGTCACATCCCTAGCTTCTGGTAATGCTCTAGGCTAGCTTCGTGTGTGCATCATGTTTAAATTCTGAAAATTTGAACTGAGGGAATTTTGGAAGCCTCAAAAACTTAAATAAAAGAGGGGCAAAAACCCTAGAAATCTCATTCATTGCTCCAAAATGCTCTTCTTAAATGTTTGATAATTTTTGGTAAGGGTTCTGGTCCCAACCAAAATATTGAACATTTTTAAGGAATTATTTTTGGGACTTTGGATTTAATTCATTAGCTATTTGAATTTGAGTTATATTCATATAATTAGAATATAATTTCAAATACCCCTGATATATTTTATAAGCTTTTGGAAAAGTCCATCTAGCAATATAAAATATTCAGAGGAGTTTTTGGCATTGTTTGAATTATTTTTAAATTCAAAACAGTGGCAAAATAAATTAAATAAAAATAAACAGAACAGAAAAATAAAAAGAGCAAAGCTTACCTGGCGCTTACCTGTCCAGCCCAGCCGGCCCAGCTCCCCCAGCGGCCCAGCCCGCCACCGCTACCCCCCTGTCGCCTTCCTCCTCTGCCAGGAGGACGGGCACGCGCCCGGCGCGCGCGGCCACGCGCCCCGGCCACCTCCTCCCTGCCTGGCTGCCTCCTCCTCCCCTGGTCCCTCCCGCGACGCCACGCAGCCCCCGACCCCCTCTCACTTCTCCCTCACTCTCCCGCGTCCTCATCCTCTCCCCGGAACACTCTCCCCCTCCTCTGTTCTCCTCACCCGAATGGAGCCCGTCGCCACCGACGCCGTTC
>NW_021292730.1:0-1079 GCF_002162155.2 Triticum dicoccoides
AAGCTCTTGTAGCTTGGTGGCAGTGATTGGAGAATTCTGTCAATGACGCAATCATCTGGAAGATTAACTCCCAATTGAATCAAGTGATTATTATACCCAGACATTTTGAGTATATGCTCACTGACAGAACTGTTCTCTTCCATCTTGCAGCTATAGAACTTATTGGAGACTTCATATCTCTCAATCCGGGCATTTGCTTGAAATATTAACTTCAACTCCTGGAACATCTCATATGCTCCATGACGTTCAAAACGTCGTTGAAGTCCCGATTCTAAGCCGTAAAGCATGGCACACTGAACTATCGAGTAGTCATCAGCTTTGCTCTGCCAGACGTTCATAACATCTGGCGTTGCTCCAGCAGCAGGCCTGGCACCTAGCGGTGCTTCCAGGACGTAATTCTTCTGTGCAGCAATGAGGATAATCCTCAAGTTACGGACCCAGTCCGTGTAATTGCTACCATCATCTTTCAACTTTGCTTTCCCAAGGAACGCATTAAAATTTTGACGGAACAACAGCACGAGCCATCTATCTACAATCAACATAAACAAGCAAGATACTATCAGGGACTAAGTTCATGATAAATTTTAAGTTCAATTAATCATATTATTAAAGAACTCCCACTTAGATAGACATCCCTCTAATCCTCTAAGTGATCACGTGATCCAAATCAACTAAACCATGTCCGATCATCACGTGAGATGGAGTAGTTTTATCGGTGAACATCATTATGTTGATCATATCTACTATATGATTCACGCTCGACCTTTCGGTCTCCGTGTTCCGAGGCCATATCTGCATATGCTAGGCTCGTCAAGTTTAACCTGAGTATTCTGCGTGCGCAACTGTTTTGCACCCGTTGTATTTGAACGTAGAGCCTATCACACCCGATCATCACGTGGTGTCTCAGCACGAAGAACTTTTGCAACGGTGCATACTCAGGGAGAACACTTCTTGATAATTTAGTGAGAGATCATCTTATAATGCTACCGTCAATCAAAGCAAGATAAGATGCATAAAAAGATAAACATCACATGCAATCAATATAAGTGATATGATATGGCCATCATTATCTTGTGCTT
>NW_021292731.1:0-1051 GCF_002162155.2 Triticum dicoccoides
ACATCCGGGCCAGGCCCACAGCTACATCCACTCCGTGTAGACTCGACGTGTCCGTTTCCCCCCTCCGGGTGCCGGCGGCGGCGCCGTTCGTGAGGGGGGCCACGCATCGGAGACGCGTGCCGCCTCTTCGGACATGCCACAACACCACCCCGCATGTATGAGGGCCCGGTACGATGCTCCGGTGGCATTGCTACCCCCCAGGGCCCCCGCCCCGCCTAACCCTGTAGCGTTTGACCACGGGATCTAGCCCTTTGACTTTGCACGGACGGGCTTTGACCAGTGGACCTCTCCACCCGGTTGTGTCGGGTCGGCCCAGAGGGACACCGGGGAGCAACATCCGGGCCAGGCCCACAGCTACATCCACTCCGTGTAGACCCGACGCGTCCGTTTCCCTCCTCCAGGTGCCGGCGGCGGCGCCGTCCCTGAGGGGGGGCACGCACCGGAGACGCGTGCTGGGCGTTTGCAACTGCCTCAACACTTCCAGACTTGTGAGAGGCCGCCTACGCAAGATTTTACGGTACCGGCCACAGTCGTAGACGTGCGAAGAGCAATCCGCATAGAGGGAAGTGTTCAGATACTTCTCCATCACAAAAAATTATGAAAAATTACCATCAGTCCTATAGCACATGTGCCCACGTTGTGTAGAAAACTCATGATTTTATCGCGCTCCAAGTATTTAATAATATTCACGCTGCATCGTTACCGCAGAACGTCTACCACCGTTTCATTGCCGTCCGTGAGGGGGGCCACAACCCGGAGACGCGTGCCGCCTCTTCGGACATGCCACAACACCACCCCGCATGTATGAGGGCCCGGTACGACGCTCCGGTGGCATTGCTACCCCCCAGGGCCCCCGTCCCGCCTAACCCTGTAGCGTTTGACCACGGGATCTAGCCCTTTGACTTTGCACGGACGGGCTTTGACCAGTGGACCTCTCCACCCGGTTGTGTTAGGTCGGCCCATAGGAACACTTTGGAGCAACATCCGGGCCAGGCCCACAACTACATCCACTCCGTGTAGACTCGACGCGTCCGTTTCCCCCCTCCGGGTG
>NW_021292732.1:0-1209 GCF_002162155.2 Triticum dicoccoides
TGTACACGTCATGTACCTCAGCAACCTTCAAGTGGAAGCCGGGCGAGGGAGTCGGCCACGACCTGACTAACCGAACAAGTCTCTAGTCCAGGTTTATCGCCTATTCGGGTTCCATCCGCAAGGAGATCCGGCCGGGGTGTCGCTCACGGCCCCAAACGATGTGAGCAGGGTTCCCAAGCCCACCATCCGGGTGCCACTTGGTACACCGTGCCACTGTGCCTAGTCTGTCCCAAGCCCACCTGTACCGGGTGCCACTTGGTAGACTACTAACACTACCTACAAACACCAGAAACTAGTTGCAACTCCTGGACAGAGATCAAGTTGATTAATAAGTCGAGAGGGGCACTTAAGCATTCCAATGTGTGGTAGTAGCTGGTCATGGATCACAAACACAGAACTCAGTTCCTAAGGACGGCTACAATGAGACAACCCACCATGTACTCCTACATGGCCTCTCACCGCTACCTTTACCAAATCGTGTTCACACACTTAGCTCACATACAGTAGGACATGTTCACACGCCTCTGATTCATCCCCGATGAATCAGACCTGACTCAACTCTAAGCAATAGCAGGCATGACAACAAGCATGAATGAGTAGGCACATCAGGGCTCAAACAACTCCTACTCATGCTAGTGGGTTTCATCTATTTACTGTGGCAATGACAGGTCATGCAAAGGATAAAGGGTTCAGCTACCGCAGCAAGTATCAAATATGTTGTTGTTGTCCTAATGCAGTAAAAGAGAGCAGGAGCGAGAGAGTGGGATTTTATCGGAATGAACAAGGGGGTTTTGCTTGCCTGGCACTTCTGAAGATAACATTGAGTCTTCATCAGTGTCAACGATCACGTCATCGGTATCACGTCTATCGAGAGGGGACAAATACCGGCAACACAGAAAGGAACACAATCAATGCAATGCACAATATGATGCATGATCATGACATGGCAAAATGAATGTGTTTTGAGCTAATGCAACTAGCAACAGATTAAATGAAGTTGGTTTGAATACAAGATTCAAATTCAAACTCCATATGTGATTATTTAAATGTCATTCACTTCATTTGCCCTAAACAGTAGTGATAAGTTGTTCAAACATGCATGTAAATGGTACAGATGGATTCCTTGAATTTTTCTGATAATTTTTCATATATAAATTATTTAATTTGGAGTTACGGTTAATTTTCTATGATTTATAGAAGTTTTAGCTA
>NW_021292733.1:0-1146 GCF_002162155.2 Triticum dicoccoides
TTTTTTCATCGAATAAACTCAGGAGACTTGGAACCTATGTCAAGGCAAGTAACAGGAGGCCACGAGGTAGGGGGGAGCGCCCTACCCTACCAGGCGCGCCCCCACCCTCGTGGGCCCCCTGTTGCTCCACCGACATACTTCTTCCTCATATATATATATATATATATATATATATATATATATATATATATATATATATATATATATATATATATATATATATATATATATATATATATCCACGTCCCCCCAAACGATCAGATACGGAGCCAAAACCCTAATTCCACCGCCGTAACTTTCTGTATCCACGAGATCCCATCTTGGGGCCTATTCCGGAGCTCCGCCGTAGGGGGCATCGATCACGGAGGGCTTCTACATCAACACCATAGCCTCTCCGATGAAGTGTGAGTAGTTTACTTCAGACCTACGGGTCCATAGTTAGTAGCTAGATGTCTTCTTCTCTCTTTTTGGATCTCAATACAATGTTCTCCCCCTCTCTTGTGGAGATCTATTCGATGTAATCTTCTTTTTGCGGTGTGTTTGTTGAGACCGATGAATTGTGGGTTTATGATCAATTCTATCTATGAATAATATTTGAATCTTATCTCAATTCTTTTATGTATGATTGGTTATCTTTGCAAGTCTCTTCGAATTATCATTTTGGTTTGGCCTACTAGATTGATCTTTCTTGCAATGGGAGAAGTGCTTAGCTTTGGGTTCAATCTTGCGGTGTCCTTTCCCGGTGACAGTAAGGGCAGCAAGGCACGTATTGTATTGTTGCCATCGAGGATAACAAGATGGGGTTTTCTTCATATTGCATGAGTTTATCCCTCTACATCATGTCATCTTGCTTAAGGCGTTACTCTATTTTTTACCTAATACTCTAGATGCATGCTGGATAGCGGTCGATGAGTGGAGTAATAGTAGTAGATGCAGGCAGGAGTCGGTCTACTTGTCTCGGACGTGATGCCTATATACATGATCATACCTAGATATTCTCATAACTATGCTCAATTCTGTCAATTGCTCAACAATAATTTGTTCACCCACCGTAGAATACTTATGTTCTCGAGAGAAGCCACTAGTGAAACCTATGGCCCCCGGGTCTATCATTATCATATCAGTCTCCTACTACTTAGTTATTTA
>NW_021292734.1:0-4716 GCF_002162155.2 Triticum dicoccoides
GCAGCCACTGGGGGGCCGCTAGCGTCGCTGTCGCACGTCGGGGCGACGCGGACGGATTTGGCATACAGCGTCCCCGGATTAGGCATACGGCATCCCCCAACAGGCGCACGCTCCAATTGGAAACGACGTCCTTGCCCTTGGTGCGCGGCCAAGTTGCAGCGGCGCCTTCACGTGCGCACAGCGCCCTCGACCGTCCATGTCGCCGTACAGATAACGCACAACATTATTGGCTCCGCGCCTACATATTCAAGCACGCAGTAGCAGAAAAACAGCCTGCGTGGTAGGTAGATCGTTCAAATCGATGGCGGCTGGAGGCGTGTGGGTGTTCCGGAAGGACGGGGTGATGGAGCTGGAGCGGCAGGAGAGCTCGCCGGCGACGAGCCGACGCGGCAAGGCGCTGGTGTACGTGCCGGCGAACGAGACGATGCGGTCGCTGGAGGCGCTGGAGCGGCGGCTGGGGTCGCTGGGCTGGGAGCGCTACTACGAGAACCGAGACCTCGTGCAGCTCCACCGGCGCGACGGCGGCGTCGACCTCATCGCGCTCCCGCGAGACTTTGCGCGGCTCCGCTCCACCCACATGTACGACGTCGTCGTCAAGAACCGGCATCAATTCAAGGTTGTCGACATCTGAAACATTCATGCAAGATGCTTCTACCTACTTTCCCTGGTCAAGCTTGCTAGTCTGTTTTGCAAATAAGCGCACCAGCATAATGGTGTGCGTGTTGTATGTCTTGTATTGTATGATGATGCTTTTGTACGTTTCTGAATTTCTCCGGTTAGCTAGTGCCAGTCTTTTAGTATTTGCTTAAATCTCACTCTGTTTGTTACACCCTCTCTTTCTAAATGTAATCGTTTTGACAGTTTAAATTGAACTACCAAAACGTCATGCATTTAGAATTTCTGCTTTGGTAGTACTCCGGCTATCTCTATTTTAGTGATCTAAACGCTCTTATATTAGTTTACGGAAGAAGTATTATTTTTGTTGACATGGTTGCCCGTGTTTTGTAAACTAAAAGCAGCCAGCTTCGAAATTTCTGACTGTGCATGCATGCATGGCTACGAGTAACTGTACGTGGCCAGGCTGCATCCACACGTTGGTGCATGGACCTGCAATTGGCTGAAAAAGAGTAAGGAATCTAGAGGAGCAATAGCACCTACAATTGTGCGCCTCAAACCTGCCTGAAACGACCGCAACGTGTGCCCGGTCAATATATGGTCAAAACAAGTTAACACAACCGGATCCTTCACTTAGTCATTAGAGCAGCTCTAACGAGCCGACTCAAACGAACGGCAATTTTATCCGATTTTCGTCCGTTTCGGTCGGCAGCCCACTCGGCGTCCGTCTTTCTTATCATTTGGGTCGGTAGTGCGTCCAACGCGCCGACCCATATTTGTCGGCATGGCTGGCTGGCTACAGTTTTTCAGCAAATATGCACACATTTTGCATTGTTTCACAAGGAAACATATAAATAGCATAGTTTCACAACCAAATAAAGTATACTTTCACAACCAAATAAATTTAGCATAGTTTTACAAGCCAAATAAAAATTAAATTGTAATACATGTAAAAAAGATATATCTATTGGTTGCCAACATGAGCCCACATATGCTCAACCAAATTTTGCAACTACATGTGAGTTTCCCAATCACACATTTCATGATGAAATTGAATGAACCATGCAAACGTTGCAGCTCCATGCTTAGGCACAACATTCTCACCCAGGTGGCTGGTCTGACAGCGTCCGACGAGTGTGCCGACGTCAGGACAGTGGTCGTTGTCGGACGAAGGAGCTAGCCGAGGCAGGGAGGCGGCTTAAGTGGGGACGTCGGAGGGTGGGGTGGGGAAGCTTCGGTGCCCAGGCGGCTAGGCGGTGGTGCCGGCGATGCGGGAGGTAGCGGTGTTGGGGGAGGTGTGTTGGCACCGGCTGCTGGTAGAGGCATCGATAATGGGCAGCGGCGGTGACGGAGCGGGTGCGGGTGCGGGCGAGGGTTTGTTGTCGAGGGGTGGGAGAGGATGGTCAATGTGCCACCGATTGGCAGGCCAGGGGAGTAGTTTGCGTGCGGCGCGCGCGTCCATCTCTTGTCCGTGTCGATGCAAATCAAGCTCCAAATAGGGCCTGGAATTGGTCGGCAAACGGACGAAAGGCAGACGCGCACCCGTTTGGGTCGGCGCATTGGACCGACATTTTTGTCTGCCGCGACCAAAACGGACGCACGTGGACGAAACGGGTCGGCACGTTGGAGTTGCTCTTAAACGCAATTGGTGCCGTTGGTATTACGCTTTGAGAATAAATATAATGAAAAAGAAAAAAAAACTTACACACAACTTTGCACTAAAATTGCAGTTTTATAGTATGCAAACTACAATCATATAATGGTGTAAGTTTTGAAAAGATTGCATAGTTTTGTGTCTGTACATTTACACTAAGCTAGTCTTGGCCATGGGCAGCCCGGCCCGACCCAACCTTGACCACTGGTCGGGCATGTGCCTTAGATCTAGGCCTGAAGGCCGGGCCGGGCCCAGCATCTTTTCTGCCATTTAACGAAGAGGCTCGGCCGAGGCCCGAGGCCCAGCGGGCTTTTCTGTTGATGGGTCGGGCTTGGCCTTAGATTATAGGCCTGATGGTCGGGTCAGGCCATGCCCGGGCCTAGGTTTTTTGCGTCGGGCTTGGTCAGGCCAGGCCTGAGTTTTCCCTAGGTCTACACTCAGCCAACATCCAAAAATACCTACAAAAGAAATAATAATAATGTAAAAGACAAAAGGAGAAACGCATAAAAATGGAGGCAACTAGTTGGCGAGCGCTCCTTCGGAAGCTTCACAACAATCAGCGCCACTGGACGCGCTCTCAGCCACCCGCCACGTGTCATGCTCTGGACGCTCCCTCCGGATTTTATTTTTTTATATTTTTTTCGCACGCGTTTTCGGCTTTATAAACGGGTTTTTTCTGGGGTTTTCGGCATTTCGGTTTTTCACCGGTCTTGCTTAGCTTTTGGACAAAAAACTTCAAAAAAAAACTTTTTTTGCACGAAAAAACATGTTTTTTTTGTTTTTTCTTCTATGAGACTCACGGTTTTGCTTTCGCGAGAGGCACGGTTTTGCTTTTGCCAGAGTCACGGCCGTGCCTCTCAGAAATGGAAAAAAAATGTGTTTTCTATTTTTTTTTCTTCCACGAGAGACACGGTTTTGCTTCCGCGAGAGACACGGTTGTGCTTTCGCGAGAGTCATGGCCGTGCCTCTCGGAAACGAAAAAAACGTCTTTTCTATTATTTTTTCCTTTCACGAGAGGCACGGTTTTGCTTCCGCGAGAGGCACAGTTGTGCTTTTGCAAGAGTCACAACCGTGCCTCTCGGAAATAAAAAATGCGTCTTCTGTTTTTTTTCTTCCGCGAGAGGCATCTGCGTGCCTTTTTCAGAAAGGAAAAAAAAACATGCTCCCGGTTTGGTTTTTTGTCCTGTTTTTTTCGTGAAAAAAAAGTTTGTCTAAACCTGTCAACATGGGATCTAATTATAAAGATCTCGACGCGAAGAATCCAACTGTGAAAACGGTTCGAGATTTGGACGCACGGTTTAAGAGATAAAACATTTTGAATAAACGGATCTACGAAAAAAGAGAAAACACACAGGTTGCGACAAGTGGCGCATATGCAACACGCCACTTGTCGCAACCTGGGAAGGTGAGGGTAATTTTTATAATGAGTACTCGTCAATTAGTGATTTCGCATAAAAGTACAAAAAGAAAGAAAAGGGAAAGAGGAATGTGCTAGCCAGTACAGGTAATGGGCTTCAGCACAGTAGCAAATCGACTAATCCAAATATGTCCACGCCGGGCCACGCCGGGCCTCCTAGGACCACCAGTGTAATTAGACATAAACGAATCCCTATTAGTGTCAGGATGCTAAAAGTACGGCAATTACCGGCTCAGACATGTGTTTTTCTTTTACTGGGCACAGACATGTGTTTATTCGTCTACAAGTCACTTAATTTTTTTTTGCGGGGTACAACTTAAGCATAATACATCCCCGAAGATGCTCTACGTCCAATTGTCAGTTTACTCTGTGTTGTTACATAACACAAAGTCTGCAAGGAACATCGGCAAGCCACAACCATGGGAGCATTATTTTTTTTTTGCATAAAACTATTTATGTAATTTTGAAAAACTCTTCACATATTTTCTTTCATAGATATGCATGTGGACAAATGTTCAACAGTTCCAACCCAATAAATGTGCATGTAGTTTTCAAAACATATGAAATCAGAGATGGAGATCAATTCAGATGTAAAAATCTGAGGTGATGGATCAGATGGGCTTGATGATACAAGAAAATGTGATGAATAACACCAATATCTTCTTTCGGACAGGTCGTAAACATAAGGCAAGTGGTCCGTTAGCGAAAAGATGGGTAGATTATCAGAACAACAATCTTACAAACAGAACTGGTTGAGCATAGATGATGCATGACGAGTTCCGGAGTGACGTCTGACGTCAAAGTGAAGCGAGAACGAGCTCCGGACGGTGGCGCGAGGATGAGCTTGAGGTCGTGGCAGCGGCAACTAAAACATGCCCTAAGTCGGTGATGCTTGAACTGAAAACCACCTATAATGCATCCTTGACTCCGTAGTTTGCTTAATTTTTCTGTTGGAATTCACGAGCCCTTTTGCTAGTATAATTTAAGGGATATATTAAAATTTGGTAATATCATCATAAACTCGGAGGCA
>NW_021292735.1:0-993 GCF_002162155.2 Triticum dicoccoides
GTCGCATCAGAAGAAGAAAGAAGCACACCATCAACAGCATTGAGCTTATCAGTGGTAGACATGGGTGTAGTCGTCGGTTTGCACTTAAGCATCCCAGCTCGCTGCAACAAATCCAGAGAGTACTTCTTCTGCGTCATAACAAGGCCAGCAGCACGAGAAGTAACCTCCACACCAAGAAAGTAATGAAGCTTCCCAAGGTCCTTGACCGCAAAATCAGCACCAAGTGAGCGAACAAGCGCAGTAGCAGCCGACTGAGAGGAGCTGACCAAAATGATATCATCTACATAGACCAACAAGTACATAGTAACCTCAGGCCTTTGAAGAAGAAACAATGAAGAGTCAGCAGTTGATGATGCAAAACCATGAGCACGAAGAGCCATTGCAAGACGAGCATGCCAAGCACGAGGAGCCTGCTTCAGACCATAAATTGCCTTGGATAGACGACAGAGATGATCAGGGCGATCCGGATCAGAGAAACCCGGAGGCTGGCGCATGTAAACCTCCTCCGCCAAGAAACCATGAAGAAAAGCATTTTGAACATCAAGCTGACGAAGAAACCAACCTCGAGTAACAGCCAGAGAGAGAAGAAGTCTGATGGTAGTAGGCTTGACCACTGGACTGAAGGTGTCTTCATAGTCAAGTCCAAAACGCTGTCGAAAACCACGAGCAACCAGACGAGCCTTATAGCGCTCAATGGACCCATCAGAATGCCTCTTCACTTTGAAAACCCATTTGGAATCAATGACATTTACCCGTGATTGTGGAGGAACAAGAGTCCATGTCTGATTGCGAAGAAGCGCTTGATACTCCTGCTCCATGGCCTCTCTCCAATGAGGAATGCGCATAGCAGCTTGATACGTGCGTGGCTCAGAGGATGGATCTGCGAGAGCAGCAGACATGCACGCCGCTAACCAAGCAACTGTGCCATCGTGACGTTGCTTAGGCTGAAAAATGCCACTCCGACTGCGCGTATGTGGACGTAGAGCAGCAGCA
>NW_021292736.1:0-1517 GCF_002162155.2 Triticum dicoccoides
GTACAAGATGTGCTGAACAATTTTGAAGAGGCCATGGAGAAGATCACTGGCCTTGAGAAGACGTTCGAAACAAAGCTCGATAACAGATTTAATGAACTGCTTGCGCGTCTTCCACCACCGGCTGCACCTGTCGCACCTCTGCAACAACAACAACTACGCCCCCTTCCGAATCAGTATGGACGAGCACAGCGTGTTCCTATTGTGCCAGGACAAAATTCTGGTGCCGCTGTTACTGCTGTTGGTGCTTCTTTGGCTCCTGCTACTGCTCCTGCTGGTACCCAGGAGGATGATGAGTATGCGGGCGATTATGAGGATGAGGTTGATCAAAATCAGATCTACGAGCAGCCACCAGCACCACCACCAGCAGGTCGACCTCAGGTATATATTCGTAATGGTAGGCCTGCACCACCACCTCAGGTACGAGATGATGTCCATATTCCTAAACTGAAATTGAATATTCCACCATTTGAGGGTAGATGTGTTCCTGATATATATCTTACTTGGGAGTTAGAAACTGAACAACGATTTACATGTTTACAATATCCTGAGGAGAGACGAGTTGCTGCTGCTGTTTGTGCTTTCACTAGTTTTGCATGTGTATGGTGGTCTGAACATTGTAGATTATATCCTATTCCAACTACTTGGGCTGCTTTGAAAACTGCTATGCGTACGCGTTGGGTTCCACCATATTATCAACGTGAATTGCTTCAAAAATTGCAGCATTTAAGACAAGGAAAAAATTCTGTAGAAGAATATTATCAGGAATTACAAACTGGCATGATTCGATGTGGTATTGTTGAGGAGAATGAAGTTATGCTTGCACGTTTTCTGGGTGGATTAAATAAAGAGATTCAGACCATTCTAGACTATAAGGAGTATACTAATATCACTCGTTTATTCCATCTTGCTTGTAAAGCTGAACGTGAAGTGCAGGATCGACAAGCATTGGCGCGAACTAACTTTTCTACGGGCCGACCTTCCTCATGGACGCCGCGTGCATCTTCTACTTCAACTGCACCAGCACCTCAATCAGGTGCCTCCTACAGCCGTGATACAAGAAAGCAGGAACAACCACCATTATCTGCCAAGAGCGCACCTGCGGGGCCTGCACAGCGTTCTTCTTCTTCCATGGCATCAACAGGGCACACAAGTGATATTATTTGTCGTCGTTGTAAGGGAGGAGGTCATTATGCGAGGGAATGCAAATCTCCGCGTGTGATGATTGCTACCGCGGATGGTGGATATGAGTCCGCTAGTGACTATGATGAGGAGACATTGGCTCTTATTACACGTGAAGAACATGGTGGAGATGATTCTGATCATGAGACGCAATACATGGCTCCTGAAGACGCTGACAGGTATGAATGTTTAGTTGCTCAACGTGTTTTGAGTGTGCAGGTCACACAAGCTGAGCAAAATCAGAGGCACAATTTGTTCCATACCAAGGGAGTTGTGAAGGAACGTTCTGTGCGCGTCATAATAGACAGAGGGAGCTGCAACAACTTGGCTAGCATGGA
>NW_021292737.1:0-1735 GCF_002162155.2 Triticum dicoccoides
TGCCCTATTACTCACGGTTTTGGGGTTCCAAAGCGAATTCCATGGTTGTTGAACCCCAAGGTGCGCTTACATGTCGGTCATCAACAATCACAGTTTTTGTTGATTCTGGCCCGTTTCATGGACTATTGTTGAACCCCGGGGTGCGTTTACGTGTCGGTCTTCAATACTCATGGTTTTTGTCGAGTCTGGACCGTTTCGTGGACTATTACTCACCATTTTGGGGTCCCAAAGCGATTTCCATGGATGTCGAACCCCAAGGTGTGCTTATGTGTCGGTCATCAACACTCACAATTTTGGCTAATTCTGGTCCGTTTCGTGGACTATTACTCACGATTCTGGCCTGATTTGGGGTCCCGGAGCGATTTTCACGATTGACGATCCCCATGGTGTGTTTGCATGTCCGGCGTCAATACTCACAGTTTTGGTGAATTCTGACCGTTTCGTGGACTATTACTCACTGTTTTGGGGTCTGGGAGTGATTTCCACGATTTGTGAACTCCGAGGTGCTTTTACGTGTCGGTCATCAACACTCACAATTTTTGCCATTTTTGGTCCGTTTCGTGGCTATTACTCGCCGTTTTGGGGTCCTAGAGCGATTTCCGTGACTGTCAATCCCCGGGGTGCGTTTACGCGTGTGTCGTCAACACTCACAGTTTTGCCAATTCTGACACGTTTTGTGGACTATTTCTTACCGTTTTGGGGGCCCAAAGCGATATGCATAGTTGTTGAACCCCAAGGTGCGCTTACGTGTCGGTCATCAACACTCGCAGTTTGGGCCGATTCTAGCCCGTTTCAGGGACTTTTACTCACTGTTTTGGGGTCCCAAAGCGATTTCCATGGTTGTTGAACCCCAATGTGTGCTTATGTGTTGGTCGTCGAAACTCACGGTTTGGGCCGATTCAGGCCCATTTCTTGGACTATTACTCAGTTTTGGGGTCCCGAAGTGATTTCGGCGATTGACGAACCACGGGTTGCGTTTATGTGTCGCTCATAACCACTCACAATTTTGGCCAATTCTTGTCCGTTCTGTGGACTATTACTCACCGTTTTGGGGTCCCGGACCGATTTTCACAATTGACAATCCCAGGGTGCGTTTGCATGTCCGTCGTCAACACTCATAGTTTCGGCCAATCCTAACCCGTTTCGTGTACTATTACTAACTGTTTTGGGGTACCGAAGCGATTTGCATAGTTGTTGAACCCCAAGGTGCGCTTACGTGTCGGTTATCAACACTCGCGGTTTTTGTCGATTCTAACCTGTTTCTTGCCCTATTACTCACGGTTTTGGGGTTCCAAAGCGAATTCCATGGTTGTTGAACCCCAAGGTGCGCTTACATGTCGGTCATCAACAATCACAGTTTTTGTTGATTCTGGCCCGTTTCATGGACTATTGTTGAACCCCGGGGTGCGTTTACGTGTCGGTCTTCAATACTCATGGTTTTTGTCGAGTCTGGACCGTTTCGTGGACTATTACTCACCATTTTGGGGTCCCAAAGCGATTTCCATGGATGTCGAACCCCAAGGTGTGCTTATGTGTCGGTCATCAACACTCACAATTTTGGCTAATTCTGGTCCGTTTCGTGGACTATTACTCACGATTCTGGCCTGATTTGGGGTCCCGGAGCGATTTTCACGATTGACGATCCCCATGGTGTGTTTGCATGTCCGGCGTCAATACTCACAGTTTTGGTGAATTCTGACCGTTTCGTGGACTATTACTCACTGTTTTGGGGTCT
>NW_021292738.1:0-1344 GCF_002162155.2 Triticum dicoccoides
TGGACCAAATAATTTTTCTAAAATACTAGGCCATATTTAATGCACAATTGACCAAATGGTTGGGCGTAAAAAGTTTTGATCCACCTCTCATGAAAAAGACAAATTTCAGCCGATTCAGTTGGAAGCAGGTCAAATTTGAACTATAGCTGCCTTGTAGTTTGCTCTTTATTTTTTCCAAAAATCATTTCTAGGTACATAAGTATCTATTTAATCATAGAAACACGAAAAAAATTCCAAGATTCAACCACTAGTTAGGAACGGTCATTCCCACCATTTTGACCGCATTTTGAAACGGGCATAAAAAATAAAAATAAAAAATCAAAAAATTTGGAAACCTTCGCATTGTGTCATTATATGTGGCCAAGTTCTTAGGAAAAATAACAAACTTGTAATACGGCAATTATTTTAAAAAAGTGTTCTCAGAAACGAGCTATCATGTGTGGAAATCAATGGCTTTCAAGCCAAATGATCAATCTTATGGCCACATCCATTGCATAGTTTGTTCAAATGATCTCATATTGTGCACACGGGTGCATATTGGAATGGCAAACAATGTTGCCTAAGGAAGTTTTCATTTTCTTTGGACGAAAAAACCATTTTCCATTTTTCGAGTGCCCAAAAGGAGGTTTTTTTGTGAAGGACCTACCAAATAATTGTTGCAAAAATGGACCAATTAATTTTTCTAAAATACTAGGACATATCTAATGCAATTGACCAAATGGTTGGGTGTAAAAAGTTTTGATCCACCTCTCATGAAAAAGACAAATTTCCGTTGATTCAGCTGGAAGCGGGTCAAATTTGAACTGTAGCTGCCTTGTAGTTTGCTCTTTATTTTTTCCAAAAATCATTTCTTGGTACATAAGTATCTATTTAATCATAGAAACACCAAAAAAATTCCAAGATTCAACCACTAGCTAAGAACGGTTATTCCCGCCGTTTTGACCGCATTTTGAAACAGGCATAACAAATTCAAAAAAATCAAAAAAATTGGGAAACCTTCGCATTGTGTCATTATATGTGGCCAAGTTCCTAGGAAAATTAGCAAACTTTTAATACGGCAATTATTTTAAAAAAGTGTTCTCAAAAACGAGCTATCACGTGTGGAGATCAATGGCTTTCAAGCCAAATGATCAATCTTATGGCCGCAATCATGGCATAGTTTGTTCAAATGATCTCATATTGTGAACAAGGGTGCATATTGGAATGGCTAACAATGTTGCCTAAGGAAGTTTTCATTTTTCTTTGGACGAAAAAACCATTTTTCATTTTTCGTGTCCCCAAAAGAAGGTTTTTTTGTGAAGGACCTCCCAAATAATTGTTGCAAAATTGTACCAAATCAATTTT
>NW_021292739.1:0-1228 GCF_002162155.2 Triticum dicoccoides
CCGCATTCACGTTAAATAGGGCACCATCAAAATCCGTTGAGACGACGCCTTATGAACTATGGTTTGGCAAGAAACTAAAGTTGTCGTTTCTTAAAGTTTGGGGCTGCGATGCTTATGTGAAAAAGCTTTAACCTGATAAGCTCGAACCCAAATCGGAGAAATGTGTCTTCATAGGATACCCAAAGGAGACTGTTGGGTACACCTTCTATCACAGATCCGAAGGCAAGACATTCGTTGCTCAGAATGGATCCTTTCTAGAGAAGGAGTTTCTCTCGAAAGAAGTGAGTGGGAGGAAAGTAGAACTTGACGAGGTAACTGTACCTGCTTCCTTATTGGAAAATAGTACATCACAGAAAACTGTTTCTGCGACACCTACACCAATTAGTGAGGAAGCTAATGATAATGATCATGAAACTTCAGAACAAGATACTACTAAACCTCGCAGATCAACCAGAGTAAGATCCGCACCAGAGTGGTACGGTAATCCTATTCTGGAAATCATGCTACTAGATCATGATGAACCTACGAACTATGAAGAAGCGATGGTGAGCCCAAATTCCGCAAAATGACTTGAAGCCATGAAATTCGAGATGGGATCCATGTATGAGAACAAAGTATGGACTTTGGTTGACTTGCCCGATGATCGGCAAGCAATTGAGAATAAATGGATCTTCAAGAAGAAGACTGACGCTGACGGTAATATTACTGTCTACAAAGCTCGACTTGTCGCAAAAGGTTTTTGACAAGTTCAAGGGGTTGACTACGATGAGACCTTCTCACCCGTAGTGATGCTTAAGTCTGTCCGAATCATGTTAGCAATTGCCGCATTTTATGATTATGAAATTTGGCAGATGGATGTCAAAACTGCATTCCTGAATGGATTTCTGGAAGAAGAGTTGTATATGATGCAACCGGAAGGTTTTGTCGATCCAAAGAGAGCTAACAAAGTGTGCAAACTCTAGCGATCCATTTATGGACTGGTGCAAGCCTCTCGGAGTTGGAATAAATGCTTTGATAGTGTGATCAAAGCATTTGGTTTTATACAGACTTTCGGAGAAGCCTGTATTTACAAGAAAGTGAGTGGGAGCTCTGTAGCATTTCTGATATTATATGTGGATGACATATTACTGATTGGAAATGATATAGAATTTCTGGATAGCATAAAGGGATACTTGAATAAGAGTTTTTCAGTGAAAGACCTCGGTGAAGCTGCTTACATATTAGGCAT
>NW_021292740.1:0-1008 GCF_002162155.2 Triticum dicoccoides
GGAGGTAACAAGTCGTCGCAGCCTGGCAGCACCCGAACCAGTTGAACCCTAAACAAGTTGGGTGGCATCTGGGTACCGTGGAACAAGGGGTTGCCCGGTTGAACGATTTTGCCCTTGGCGACATCGACCAACTCGTTGTTCACGAAGTGGAGGAGAGTGCACGGAACGTCGGCGGCGCCCTGCGAAAACATGTAGGGCGTCAGGGATGCCCAGTCAAAGGCAAGGAGATGAAGTCCTCGGCCGAGAGAGGCTTAATTAGTTACCATGATGATGGCGTCGAGCTCGGCTAATGTCGAGGCACCGCCAACGGCGGGCGTGCAGTTGACGGAGCGGCCGCTTGCTGAAGAGGTGCCGGCCGGCGTACACCCGGGTGCATTAAGCTCCCGTGCCGGCGTCAGAGACACCAATGCCACCTCCGCCGGAGGCACCAATGGCCCCGCCATCGCATTATGCGAGTTGCTGGCCGTGAAGCTAGGAATCGGGGGCGGCCCCTGTTGGCCGCCCGCAATCCACGCACTCAACCCCGAGATCAAGGTAGGCACAAGGGCGGTGATCGTCTCTCCGAGTCGTTGTTCCACTTGCTCTTGGACAATCTCCGGAATCCGCGCCACCTGTGCCTTGAGTTCTTGAACCTCTCGCGCCTGGCTTTCCGAGCTGGTCTTTTTCTCCTTCCGCACACCAGCGGTATAGTATGACCCCCATTTTGTCGACAAGCCTTTGCCGGCCACACGACCAGCTGACGTCGACTTACTGAGCTTATCCTTGTTCTTCATTATATTCAACCCCCTATTTAGAGTGGTGTCCCAAGGGTTGCTCTGAGTCGACCCCGCGCTACTGCTTTCAGTCGCCTGCGGAAGGAATGTGAACCATTTAGAAATTCGGCTTCATTAATTAGAATGCAACCATATGGAGCTAATTACGCGGGGGTGTATTCCTTACCAGAACAAGCTCAAGCTGCCTGGTCTTCGGATCCGTGGTAAGCTCCTTTGTTTTCGGGTCCTTCTTGTA
>NW_021292741.1:0-1184 GCF_002162155.2 Triticum dicoccoides
GGTGACCTGGAAGGCCACACTTGAAGCACAGACCATCATTGGGATTGGGAGCAGAAGCTTGGGGTGGTACAGCCCGAAGGGGCTGCCTCTGCGGTTGAGGAGGCAGACGAGGTGCAACATAGGACTGTCTTGGTGCAGGTGCAGTTGGACGATACATGCTGTGGGGAATCCATATCCGACGCTTCTGCGCTGACGGGCCCGAAGATGGGCCAGCATCACGGCTACGCCTGAGGGATCCCTGGTGTTCCTGAAGACCAGTCTCAACCTGAATAGCCTTGTTCACCAGGGTGGCGAAGTCGGCAAAGTCATGAACGAGCAATGCTAGCTTAATATCAGGGTGAAGTCCATCACGAAACTTCTCTTGCTTACGAGCATCAGTTGCAATGTCTTCTTCAGCATAACGCGACAAGTCCAGAAATTCCCGTTGATAAGCATCTACAGTCTTGTTGCCTTGGGTGAGGTTGCGGAACTCTTGCTTCTTCCTGTCCATGGTTCCCTGAGGAATGAAACGGGCACGAAAGGCAGCTTGGAAATCCGGCCAAGTAATGACCGTTCCAGCAGGTAGGGTACGCCTGTGGCTGTCCCACCATTGAGCAGCAGGACCCTTCAGAAAGAAAGATGCGAAGGTGACATAGCTGGCAGGGGCAACACTAGCAGACTCCATTTCATATGTGATGTCGCGGAGCCAGTCATCAGCATCAAGGGGTTGAGTTGAGCTGCGGTAGATAGTTGGGTTGAGGCGCATGAAGTCCTACAGAGTTACTCGGGTTGGATGTTGATTCATGTTCGGACGAGGAAACTGAGCCATCATTCCTTCCATGAACTGGCGAGTTAACTCAAACTGTTGCCTCATTCCAGTAAAGAATTCAGGCGGTGGTGGGTCGTTGGCACCACAGCCACGACCAGCGGGTCTAACCATCCTGCTAACATGTAACAGGGGTAGTTCAGCATTGAGCATTTGCAAAGATAAGGATCAGTCATGATGAAAACATGCATAATGAAGGAGGTACGATGGATTCCACTCCGTAGTCAACACGACAGGGTGTGCACTACTCAAAAAGCTATTCTAAGGAATAACTATGGCTTCATCCAACTTCGGGGTGAATGTGGTCACGGGATCCTAATGTTAGTAAATTCATTTAACCCGAGTAGAAGAGAGTTCAGAGTCCCAGAGTATAGACGAG
>NW_021292742.1:0-1886 GCF_002162155.2 Triticum dicoccoides
CCATGTACACGTCATGTATCTCGGCAACCTTCAAGCGGAAGCCTGGCGAGGGTGTCGGCCACGACCTGACTAACCACACAAGACTCTAGTCCAGGTTTATCGCCTATTCGGGTTCCATCCGCAAGGAGATCCGGCCGGGGTGTCGCTTACGGCCCCAAACGATGTGTACAGGGTTCCCGAGCCCACCATCCGGGTGCCACTCGGTACACCAGGCCACGTGTGCCTAGTCTGTCCCAAGCCCACCCTGCCGGGTGCCACTTGGTAGAAAAATAGCACTACCTACAAACACCAGAAACTAGTTGCGACTCCTGGACAGAGACCAAGTTGGTTAATAAGTCGAGAGGGGTCGAGTTACCGGAACCCAATGTGTGGTAGTAACGAGTCATTGGACAACATACATAGAACTCAGTGCTTAAGGACGGTTCCAATGAGACAACCCACCATGTACTCCTACATGGCCTCTCACCGCTACCTTTACCAAATCGTGTTCACACACCTCACTCTCAGCATCAGAACATATCGTGACACTCCAATTCATTCCCAATGAACCAGACCTGACACAACTCTAAGCAATAGCAGGCATAGCATGGTAGGAACACATCAGTGGCTTCAATCAACTCCTACACATGCTAGTGGGTTTCAACTATTTACTGTGGCAATGACAGGTCATGCAGAGGAATGGGTTCAACTACCGCAGCACAAAGTAGCAGATGAACCGTTGTTATCCTAATGCAATAACTGAGAGCAGGAGCGAGAGAGTAGGGTTTTATCGAAATGAACAAGGGGGTTTGCTTGCCTGGTAAATCAACAAGGAGGGGGCACTGCTTCACAGACAGGTACTCTGGAACGTCTCTGGAGCAGGACCTATCGAGAAGGAACGGTGCCGGCAATCAAAACACAATCATATGCAACAATATGATGCATGAGCATGGCATGTAGATGTGATGCTGTTTGAGCTAATGCAACTGGTAAACATTTGGTTTGAAGTCCATTTGAACCAAAGGTTCAAATGCATTTCTAAATTAAGTCTCTTATATATGCCCTAATGTGTTTTCCCATATTCAGCATGTATAAGTTGGTTTTTCATGCATGAAACTAGTACAGATGGAAAGATTGCATTTTTCTGATAATTTTTCATATATAAATTATTTCAATCTGAGCTACGGTTGAATTTCTATGAATTTTTGAAGTTTAAATCATTTTCTGGATTTTCTGAATTATTTTAATTCCAGAAAATATATAATTGCGTCAGCATGACGTCATCACTACATCAGCGGGTCAACGCGGCTGTCCAGGTCAAATCTGACGTGTGGGACCCACACGTCAGTGACAGGGGGGGTTAAACAGGGTTAGTTTAATCCTAATTAAAAGGATTAGTGGCGCTGGGGCCCACTGTCAGTGTCACAGTTAGTTTAACAGAGATAATTAGTTGCTAAACTAATCCTAAACTAAAATTAGCAGGGCCGGGCCCCACCTGTCATTGACCCACATGGGTCAAATCTGGGTCAACAGGGGTCTAACCCGGTCAACTCGCCGGCGTTTAGCCGCCGGCGAGGCCCGAGACGGCGGAGGGGCTCGGGAACGTCGCTCCGGCGACCATTCGGGCGGCGGAGACCACGAGAGCGAAGCCCGCGCTCACGCGCATCCAGTGGAACACGCGGGAGGCTGCGGGGGCGGCGGAGCTCGCCGGAGCAGAGCTCAGGGCGGCGGCCGGAGTTCGGCCTCGAGCGGGAGCACAACTACGGCGCACGGGGAGGAAGAAGAGAAGGGGGAACAGGCGCAGAAGCTCACGGCGGAGGCGACGGGATGGTCAACAGGCTCGGGGACGAGTCGGAGACGACGGACGGGCGCCGACGATCTCGGGCGGCCGACGACGAAGATGACGG
>NW_021292743.1:0-4520 GCF_002162155.2 Triticum dicoccoides
CAACAACAACAACAACAACAACAACAACAACAACAACAACAACAACAGCAGCAGCAATAACAATAGCAGCAGCAGCAACAACAGCAGCAACAGCAACAACAGCAGCAACAGCAACAACAACAACAGCAACAGTGGCAACAATAGCAACAGCAGCAGCAGCAACAACAACAACAACAACAACAACAATAGCAATAACAGATAGCAAGCTTCCACGCACCCCTGTCCGTAACTAGTTCGCAACATGGGATGGCCCACATTGTTTTTTTTGTGTGCCAGCATACCGGTTTTGGGAAGATCAGAAGGTTCTGACCGGTTTAGGGAACCTTCTAGAAGGTTCCTGAATCGGTTTTGCCTTCATGATTTGTTTGTTTTTCTTCTTCAATTTTTTTCTTTTTTTTACCTTTCTTCTCTTTTTGGTTGTTTTTTCTTCATCATTTTTTTTGGATTCTTCTCTTTTTTATATTTTATTTTCTTTGTTCTTTTTCTTGTTCAAACAATTACAAATTTACAAAAATGGTTCATGTTTTTCAAAACTTGTTAGAATTTTTTTGAAAAAATATGTTCGCAATTTAAAAATGGTTAGAAATTTCAAAATTGTTTGCAATTTTCAAGTACTTCCTAGCTACGCTTCTCCTTAGACTTTGGGTGCCTTACTTGTCACTACTAGCAGGTAGAAGGCACACCTAGATATTTCAAACAATGTTTAGAAATTTAAAATTGTTGGCAACTTTTCAAGTATTTCCTAGTTACGCTGATCCTTAGACTTCGGGCATCTCATTTGTCACTACTAGCAGGCAAAGGGCACAACTAGAAATTTCAAGATGGTTAGAAATTTCAAACAATGTTAAGATTTTTTTAAATATGTTCACAATTTAAAAATGGTTAGAAATTTTAAACAATGTTTCGCTTTTAAAATTTGTTTGAATATTAAAAAAAGGTTCATCATTTCAAATTTTGTTCTTAAATTTAAAAAATATTCAAAATTTCTAAAGATATTTCCATTTTAGAAAAATGTTATAGAATTTTTAAAAATGGTTGTATTTATAAAAAAAAGTGTCCAAAATTTAAAATGATGTTCTTGTTTTCAAGGTTGATCTTTTTTGGAATTTAAAATTATTTGCGTTTGTCAAAAATTGCTCATAATTTCAAAAAATAGTTTGAAATCTGTAAAATTGTTTGCAACTTTTGAAGTACTTCGTAGTTATGCTGCTCCTTAGACTTCGGGCGCCTCATTTGTCACCACCAACCCGTGCGTATTTGTGGTGTTTTTAAAAAGTAAGAGAAGGGGTCACAATTGGTTGCGAAGAATTTTTTTGATAGATTCCAGAAATTTTCATTAGACATTGATAAAACATGTAAACATATTTAGGATCTAGAATCAATTATTTATTATTTGTCACTTACAACTTTCCAAGAACCTAATACTTCTTTTCTGGCGATGGTGCTGGAGGGCATTGCTGGAAAAATGTCATATACACAAACTGAGGTCTGATGGTTTGCAAGTGCACATGGCTGTTGTAGCACTTTCGTGATAAATAGAGTGTCGAAACCACATGAAGCGAATAGGAAGGCACCACAAAACCCGCAGCTACACTGTCACTTAACAAACTACGTACGCACAATAGCCTACTTTAACGAAAGTGCTCTTTTGATCCCGAGCTCATATGCTCCCGCATGAACAGTAAAATTGAAAAAATAGTTAAAAAATTCAAAAAAACTCTGGTTTTTTTGTGATGAACATTGACGAACTTTCTAACTGCATGCAAAGTTTCCGGTCAAAAGGACATTCGTGGAGGTCTGGGCAAAAATAACAAAATCGGTGCTCCAAAATGCTTCCAACAATAGTCTTTTTGGACCATCGATTTTTTTGCCCAGCCCTCCAAGAATGTCATTTCAACCTGAAATTTGCATGCAGTTAGAAAATTTACCAATGTTCATCACAAAAAAAATCAGATTTTTTAAATTATTTTTCTATTTTTTCGCTTTTACTGTTCATGCGTGAGCATATGAGCTCAAGATCAAATACTCCATGTCCGTACTTTAGTAAGTAGCTTGGAACACAAATAAAAGGGGTAGTGTTTACTAAACTACGAACAAGAAATAAAAGACAGAAAAATAAAGAGACTAAACTACGTGAAATGGTGCTTGAGTAGTAAACATTCTCAAGGGAATTGGAGTCATCACCACAAATATGATGCTGGCAACACATGATGAACATGGCTCTCTAATTGTATCACTAAGCCACTTGTATATGATCTCGGGTGGGCAGAGCCATATAAAGTACTCATCCCCACTAAGGTTACCGTGTACCGTGCTTCCCCACTCCGGTTATCACAACGATGATTAAGGGGAGTAAACTCCCCGTGGTCATGGCCTTAAACTCTAGGGTTCTCCACTAATCCCTATTGCAATGATCAGGGAGGAAGCGAGAATATATTCTCACCAATATGACTTGCCTCATGTCCACAAGGGGATAATGTTGTGTGGGTGGCCTTCACAACACCATGAGACAATCAACGCAACACATATAAAGAGAATATTGGATATGTTATTCAACAAAGTACTAATCACGCAAGGGTTCACCCAAATCCTAAGTACTAATACAACTACTCAAACATCATAGAGGGAGAGGGCAAGTTACAAGCCGGCATGAAGCCCATGGAGGAGAGGAGCATAGTGGCGCCGGTGATGGTGTTGACAGCCCGTCAGCGGTGAAGACCGCACCGGCTCGAAGACCGATGCGTGTGGTCCTTCTCTTCTCTATCGAGGTGGTTTTGGAGCAACAATGGAGATGGATAATGGCTGCATGGATCAATGAATGTTGATGGAGCATCAGAGACAGCGACTAGGGTTGTGGATGACTTATATATATGGAGAGCCTCCCTAGCCTCCTCCCTTGATGGGCTTCAGCCAGGGGCTCACAATGAGCCTAATCCTCTCACAGTATCTTCTTTAAGAGCCAAGGATCCCATGGGAATGAACGTGGATGAAATCTGTGAAGAATTCTATTTGGAAGGGCATTTCAGAGCTGTCTTGACGTCAAATGACTGCTCAATGACCGCAGGAACGCCGTCTTTATTGTTGTCTTTTTGTGCAATCTCTCTCTAGTAAAACTACCGCCATTTCTTCATACGAACTCGGAATTTGAAGTTCTTGAGCTTGTTGGATTCGTATCAATGACGCCGATCCATTTATAGTCTTAGATCTTGATCTGGAGCACTTTGAAAAAAATGACTTTTTCTGACCTTCGAAATGGCTAAGTTTGACCCCAGACTGACCCCGTATTGAACCCATCCTTGCTTCTTTTATCATTCTTATTCCTAGGTTGCTCCAATACACCTATAGCCACAAGAAAAGAAGGAAAACTAATAAAAACCGAATA
The DNA here is from genome assembly GCF_002162155.2 of Triticum dicoccoides. Taxonomy (NCBI): domain Eukaryota; kingdom Viridiplantae; phylum Streptophyta; class Magnoliopsida; order Poales; family Poaceae; genus Triticum; species Triticum dicoccoides. The sequence continues at coordinate 3,383 of NW_021292743.1, forward strand.
AATACACAAATGTGCAATGCTCCCAATGAAAAGTGCAAAAATCGGTAATCATGCATAATGGACATACATTTGGTTCAATGAGACATGATATATAAAGAGAACATGCAACATATGAGCTCTAAAAATCCGTAAAATATAGAGCCATCATGGTCACTGCTAGAACAAATGGCATATAGCACCATACTATCAAAAGAGGTGGAAGTAGTTTACAAACCTCACAGAAGTTATCAATTCGAATTAAGTACATCACTCCCTGTCTTCCAACTCTTTTTACTGGTAGCACCATACTCTCGATAATTTTGGCCTAGTTTCCTTCATAAACTGGACAAGTCTTATTAATATTGGTGGAGGGCCTCCCTGCCCTCTCGAAGATTCTTTTGTGAGAAAAAAACAAGTAGGTTACTTTCAACTTCAGGGATTCATGACCCTTTATCTAGGAGTACATATGTGCCCATGTTTCTTTCTTTCTATGGACAGGTAGCTTTATTGTTTCTTCCTATGCAAATGTGGTTTCCATATGCATGTTGCGGCTGACTTATGTCTATGGACAGATGGCCTCTATGGTCACCACCTTTGACATCTTCAAAAATGGAGTTCAGTAATGAGCTGACTTATGTGCATAGTATGGCCCCTAAATCAAAACTGGAGGAAGGTGGTATGCAGGTTAGCAAATTTCTACTGTATTTGTTATTTCATGGTGCCTAATAATGCACTCTTTTACTTTCAAGGTTCTTTCATGAGAGGATAAAGACACCATCGAACTTTGCAAAAATAGGTTAAAAAGACGAGGATGCTCTCTACTTCTTGTGATTTTTAATTCCCACGGGGGGTATGTTCTTGGATTCATTATGCGTCTATCATATTTATGATTTCCAGTATAGAAGAAGTAAACTAACACAACTTATCTTTTTAGCTTTAGTATATGTAGATTGATGCAGATATTAATGAGATGATATTCTTTACAATATACACTTGTGACCTTAATTATTTGGATCAAGGAGAATGATGGTTGTGATAGTATATTGACCCATCTATCAGACTATCACCAGCGGATCCTTCCAAGAAGCTTGATATTTTCCTTCACAAACGGGGAAACACCCCCCCACACTTTATTAATGGCCTCTGCGACCGCACTCCA
>NW_021292744.1:0-946 GCF_002162155.2 Triticum dicoccoides
AACTACGACTGCAAGTAACTCTTTTGAGGTGGCGCACACGAGTCCACATATTCACCATATCAATACACCACTATGGATCCGCTCCCGTCTCCCTACGAGAACGCCATCCATAGCACTCACGCTTATCTTGCGCATTTTAAAGTATCCACTTTCACTTGTCTATGAACTGATATAAGCAACCCAGAAGTCCTTTACCGCGGACACGGCTATTCGAATAGATGATGTTAACCCTGCAGGGGTGTACTTCTTCATACATGTTTCCACCACTTAGCGTCTGCACACGACATGTGCTCGGCAGACTTCAAGCGAAAGCCGACGTGGGTGTAGACCACGACCTACCTAAACACTCAAGTCTCTAGTCCAGGTTTATTGCCTATTCGGGTTCCATCCATGAGGAGATCCGGCCGGAGTTTCGCTCACAGCCCCAAATGATGTGAACAGGGTTCCGTGACACCAAACGGGCACCCGGTATACCCGGCCACGTGCCTACCGCATCACAGCCCACCCCTATGGTCAGCGCTGTCCACAGCCTCCAGCATACTACAAACACCAGAAACTACTTGCAACTCCTGGACAGAGGACAAGGGTGAATAAGAAGTCGAGCGGGGTCATATTTCAGGGCCCAATGTATGGTAGTAGCTGAATCATGGATCACAAACACAGAACTCAGTTCCTGAGGACGGCTTCAATGAGACAACCCACCATGTACTCCTACATGGCCTCTCACCGACACCTTTTACCAAATCGTGTTCACACACTTAGCTCACACACAGTAGGACATGTTCACCCGCCTCTGATTCATCCCCGATGAATCAGACCTGACTCAACTCTAAGCAGTAGCAGGCATGACAAACAAGCATGAATGAGTAGGCACATCAGGGCTCAAACAACTCCTACTCATGCTAGTGGGTTTCATCTATTTACTGTGGCAATGACAGGTCATGCA
>NW_021292745.1:0-1717 GCF_002162155.2 Triticum dicoccoides
TGGATCCGACGCTTGTTACCTTTGAAGACTGTGCTTCTTCCAGACGGTTAGGCGTCAAGGTCTAGAGCATCCAAGAGGAATTGTGGATCGCCGAGTGACCAAGTCTGTGAAGGTTTGGAAGTCACCTGAAGACTTACCACGAGTGATTGGACGAGGCCTGCGTGGTCTTAGTTCAAGGAGAATACGGTGAGGACTGGGTGTCCTGAGTTGCGGCTCAGAGACTGGGTGTCCGGGACTGTGTGTCCTCGAGTTTAAATACTCAGCCGCTCCAACCAGACGTACAACTGAGACAGCAGTTGGAACTGGTTTACCAAATCATTGTCTTCACCAACTAAGTGGTTCTGTTTCCTCAACTCTTTCATTTCCTCATTACTGTGTTGTATGTTGTTCATATGTGTGCTTGAAGACTTTGACTGAAGACTTTCACAAATTCCTCAGTTCAATTTCTTCAGTCTGTTTGTCTTCATCTTGTTATCCTGTGTTTACGCTTTCTGTACTCTGTGCTAGTCTTCATTTCATCATGATGACCATGTTTGTATTCTGCTATGTTTACTTCTGAGTACTTATTCCGCTGCAAGTAGTTCTTCTCTAAGGAATTTCCTCACCAGCAAATTCCTCAGTGAAGAATTCATAAAAATCGCCTATTCACCCCCCTCTAGTCGATATAACGCACTTTCAATTGGTATCAGAGCAAGGTACTCCCTTGTTCTGTGTGATTTTGGTTTAACCACCTGGAGTTTTAGTTATGTCGACCGCAGGTATGAAGAAAGTGACATGCCCTATCTTTGACGGTCATGACTATCCCAAGTGGAAGGCCATGATGAGGAAGCGCCTCATGGCAAGGAACAGCGAGCTGTGGACCGTCACTGAGATTGGTCTTACTGACCTATGCAAGATGGCGAATGCTGATGATATTCGCAAGTACACTCGACTTGACATCATAGCGAAGGATATCATCTGCTCCTGCCTATCCAGAGATCAATTCGGGCGAATTATGCATCTTGACAATTCGAAGCTCATCTGGGACCGAATCTCTGATGTCTATGAAGGTCATCGAACTCGTCATGATCCCTGGTTTGAGGATTTCAAGGAATCTCTCAAAACAATGACTTTCGAGCCAAAATCATCATCTTCTGCATCTTGCCTCATGGGCAATGGTGCTGAGGTAACTGAATGCTCCTCATCCGAGTCTTGTGATGATGAATCTGATAATGATGAATTTGACAATGATGAATCTAATGATGACATTGAATCCTGCTATACCAAACTTATTTGCGTTGCCACTAAACAACAAACGGCTTTAGAACAAACTCAAGATATGCTAGAAAAGAGTGATAATATGTTACGCAAAGAAATGGATCAGTCAAAAGCATTGGGTGAATGTCTTCAGAGAATTCACTCCAAGTTTGATGCCCTTCAAGATCAGCATAACATCCTCTTGACTGATCATGAGAAGCTTTCTCTTGAATCTCTTCAAAGAAAGGAAGATCTTGAAAAGCTAAGAGTGTGTTATGAAGATCTTCAGAAGGAGCGCGATTCATTACTAGCTCAACAAATCAGCGCTTCACGGGAAGAATTTGTTCCCCCTTGCTTAAAATGCATTGAACATGAATCTGCTAATTCTTCACCTGAATGTTCAAATGCTTCAAATGTTACAAATTCTTCATCTATCTCTGCTATCACTAATTCCTCACCCGAGGACATTGCTAGTATCACT
>NW_021292746.1:0-721 GCF_002162155.2 Triticum dicoccoides
TGGGCACGAAATTTTTTTGACCAATTTTTTTTTTGTTTTTTTGACTGTCCGGACCCAAAAACTGGAAACGGGTCAAAAAAAACTTCCTATAATGGCACCTGTCTCAAAACACTCAGAAACACCTAAAAATAGGATAGCCAGAAAATTTTTCGAAAAATGCGTTTTCGAAAAATTTTGGGCCTAAACGGAGCGTGGCTACCCGAAACCTACTCCGACAAGGAAACACGAATCGGAATTTAGTTGGATCTCGAAAACAAACCTAATATGCAAGGAAATCGGATTGGTGGTGGATATATGGTGGTGGTATATGGCAGCGGTGGTGGTAGCGGTGGTAGTATATGGATATGGATCGGTGGTGGTATATGGACACGGATTGGTGGTGGTATATGGATACGGATTCGGAGCGGTGGTGGTAGATGGCAGGGCGATGATGATGGTGCGGCGGCGGCGTGACAACTTATGACCAGAACTCGAAACTCTAAAAGACTAGACTCTAAGACCAGCAACTAGACACGACGATGCAACCGCAAATTCAACAAAGCAAAACCCTAAAAAGATTATGCAAAGGCTCAGATTGGTTCGGATATGATGAACTAACCCTAATTTTTTTTGTGGCTTTTTCGTGGACTGTAGGTATGAAGAACAGACTCGATCTAAACTACGAAAAACTATAAAATCTCACCGAGCAACCTGGAAATCTGATACCACTTGATAGAGGCAA
>NW_021292747.1:0-1093 GCF_002162155.2 Triticum dicoccoides
GGCGCCGTTGGATTCCCGTTGGAGTCCACTTCAGTAACTTCCTCCTTGAGGGTGCGGAGCACGATCGGGCGCCGGTCCTTCCGTTGCCTCTTTGGTTGGCTGCCATCTGTGCGTGCGCCGCCATCATCAGTGGTGGCATCCTCGGCGGCACCATCAGTGGTGGCATCAGTGTGGTCATCCTCGGCGGCACCATCCGTGGTCTCAGGATCGGTGGGGAAGGCGGCGGCCTCATACAAGTGAGGTTGTTCCTCCATCTCCTGGGACAGCTCCCAGAATGCCTTGCCGCCCGAACCCCCAGCCTCATCGTTGTGGGCCATGTTTCTCTCTAAATAGAAACAAAGTTTGGTCAAAAAGTTGGTTATTGTCAAGGAACAAGATCATGGTCTCATCATTTAGGGTTTGTCGACACCGAGGCATCCTAAAATCTAAGCTTTTATCATTGAGGGTTTTTCAACGCCGAGGCACCCTAAAAGCCTAACCTTTCATCATTTCGGTTTTTATCGACACCGAGGCACCCTAAAAGCCATGCATTAGTCACAAGTACGCCGGGGCACTTGATCCTACTTAATTAACTACTAAGATACCCCGGCCCATGCATTAGTCACAAGTACCCCATATGTCCTTTTTTTAGCAAAGTCATGCTAAAATTCACGGAAAATTTCAGCATGACCTTTGCTGAAAATAGGACATATGGAGTACCCGAATTTGCCGGAACGAAAGTTAATCGACATTCCGGCAAACTCAAGGGCCTCTCGGGGTACCTGCAAAATCATTATCCCAGGTGGACATGGATGCAATGTCACATGTCACATGGATCCCACACCCACAGGAGCTGGTGAAGCTTCATGTGTATTTCACGAAAACCAGCCTGACTAAAGAGCTTTATGTAGAAAACAAATCACTCCACCAGCTCACACAGGATCATCCCTCTAAGCAATTACTCAAAATGGGCACTAGCAGCAAAATGAACATTTTACAATCTGAACTTTTTTTTGTCATCTATGTGCTCATTTAACTTTGATCCAAATAGTATCAAAGTTCTTAGAAACAAGCAGCTCTGCTAACAAAGAACAGTAAAAATGGGGCTTGCCTT
>NW_021292748.1:0-1134 GCF_002162155.2 Triticum dicoccoides
GAATAAGAGTGAAAATCAGATTGTGGCAAAAGAATTTGAGCAACAAATGCAGCCTAATAATAAACCATCTAGTGTTGCTTCTGAAATTAAATTGAAAAGTGCATGTTTATTTGCCACCAAATCTGATATTGATGAGCTAGATTTCAGCAAATCTGTTTGCTATGCTTTTGTGTGCAAAGAGGCATTATTTTCATTCGAGGACGTGCCTTCCTCTTTGCCTCCTGCTATCACTAACATTTTGCAGGAGTTCGCTGACGTCTTTCCACAAGACGTGCCACCGGGATTACCGCCTATTCGAGGGATTGAGCATCAGATTGACTTAATTCCCGATGCTTCACTGCCAAACCGTGCACCATACCGTACCAATCCAGAGGAGACGAAGGAGATTATGCGTCAAGTACAAGAGCTTCTCGACAAAGGTTATATACGCGAATCCCTTAGTCCTTGTGCCGTTCCTATTATTCTAGTGCCGAAAAAGGATGGTACATCACGTATGTGTGTTGATTGTAGAGGCATTAATAATATTACTATTCGTTATCGTCATCCTATTCCTAGGCTAGATGATATGCTTGATGAATTGAGTGGCTCTACAATATTCTCCAAAGTTGATTTGCGTAGTGGATACCATCAAATTCGTATGAAATTGAGAGATGAATGTGAAACAGCATTTAAAACTAAGTTTGGATTATATGAGTGGTTAGTCATGCCTTTTGGGTTAACTAATGCACCTAGTACTTTCATGAGATTAATGAACGAAGTTTTACGTGCTTTCATTGGACAATTTGTGGTAGTTTACTTTGATGACATATTGATTTATAGCAGATCTTTGGAAGAACATTTGGAACATTTACGTGTTGTTTTTATTGCTCTACGTGATGCACGTTTGTTTGGTAACCTTGGGAAGTGCACCTTTTGCACCGACCGAGTATCTTTTCTTGGCTATGTTGTTACTCCACAGGGAATTGAAGTTGATAAAGCCAAGATTGAAGCTATTGAGAGTTGGCCGCAGCCCAAAACGGTCACACAAGTGAGGAGTTTTCTTGGCCTCGCTGGATTCTATAGGTGTTTTGTGAGAGATTTCAGCACCATTGCTGCACCTCTCAATGAGCTTACAAAGAAAGATGTGCCTTTTCT
>NW_021292749.1:0-1148 GCF_002162155.2 Triticum dicoccoides
CATGCTGACGTCATGCTGACGCAATAATTATATTTCTGGAATTAAATTAAATCAGGAAATTCCAGAATATTATTTAAACTTCAAAAATTCATAACTTTTATTCTGTAACTCCAAATTGGACAAATTATATATGAAAAATGATCAGAAAAATCCAATCTATCCATCTGTACTATTTTCATGCATGATCAAACAAGTTAAATTGATGTTTTAAGCAGAACAAGAAAAGGCACTTTAAAAGGCCATATTTGAATTTGAAATTTGAATCCTTGATTCAAATTTGTTCAAACACCCCTGGTTTTAGTTGCATTAGCCCAATACACTCATATTGCCATGTTTCATGCATGCATCATATTGTTGCACATTGTTTGGTGATGCTTGTGTACCGATGCCCTTTGCGACAGGTTCTGTCCCCGAGGAGTACCGTGATTACCCTAACGAAGAACCGTATCAGTGCATCGAACCATCAGGCAAGCAACCAACCATTTGATCATATCGATACAATCCCATGTTCTCGCTCCTGCTCTCTTTTACTGCATTAAGACAACGCGATTCAAACTGCTGTGTGCTACGGTAGTTGAACCCATTTCCTCTGCATGACCTGTCATTGCCACAGTAACTAGATGAAACCCACTAGCATGTGTAGGAGTTGCTTGAGCCATATGTATGTGTTGTTCCTACCTTGCTATGCCTGCTATGCTTAGACTCGTGTCAGGTCTGGTTCATCTGGGTGATGGGCTAGAGTGAAATGTTATGTCGGTAATGAGAGTGGTGTGGTGAACACGATTTGGTAAAGGTATCGATGAGAGGCCATGTAGGAGTACATGGTGGGTTGTTTCATTGAAGCCGACCTTAAGCACTGAGATCTGTATGTGTGATTTAAGAATCAGCTACTACCATGCATTGGGCCCGAAACCAATGGACCCTCTCGGCTTCTTATTCACCCTAGTTCTCCGTCCAGGAGTTGCAAGTAGTTTCTGGTGTTTGTAGCCTACTGGAGGCCGTGGACAGCGCTGACCGTAGGGGTGGGCTGTGATGCGGTAGGTACGTGGCCGGGTGTACCGAATACCCGTTAGGTATCTTGGGAACCCTGTTCACATCGTTCGGGGCCGTATGGGAAACCTCGGCCGGACTCCCTGCGGATGGAACCT
>NW_021292750.1:0-2491 GCF_002162155.2 Triticum dicoccoides
TGGCATAATTTTTGGACCACATTTCATATATATAGAAATATATTTCCAATGCAAATATTTATCGAATTAATCCAAATGGCCAAAATAAATGTCCATGAGCTCCTAAAAATATTGTTTTGATTTTTATCTCTGTCCAATATTTTCAGAGGGCAACATGAGCATTTTCTTGGACCCTTTTGGAGAAATTTTTATTTGGGTCATTTTCAAAAATGATTCTGAGGGTTCCACCAATCCTCATTTCAAATTTAAATGAAATTTAAATATGATGCACAAATGACTAGCTAGTCTAGGTCATACCAGACTAGGGATGTGACAACTCGCCCCCACTTGAAAGAATCTCGTCTCGAGATTCAGGGGTCGACGGAAAGAAAGCGGGGTACTCCATTCGAAGACGATCTTCTCGCTCCCAAGTAGCTTCTCTCTCGGAATGATGAGACCACTGAACTTTGAGAAACTTGATGTTCTGACGTCGAGTAACACGCTCTGCTTGATCAAGAATGCGAACCGGGTACTCTCGGTATGTGAGGTTATCTTGGAGATCAAGCGTTTCGTGGTCCACTCCGCGGATGGGATCCGAGAAGCAACGCCTGAGTTGAGAGACGTGGAAGACATCATGAACTCGAGAAAGATGTGGAGGTAGTTCCAACTGATAGGCAACCTCTCCTCGTTTAGCGAGAATGCGAAAGGGACCAATGTAACGAGGAGCCAACTTGCCCTTGATACCGAAACGATGGGTACCCTTCAAAGGAGTAACCCGAAGGTAAGCTTGGTCGCCAATTTCATAGGTCATATCCTTATGATGACGATCATACTGGCTTTTCTGACGAAACTGGGCTGTTTTCAAATTCTCACGAATGATGCGAACTTGCTCTTCTGCCTCCTGGATCATATCCGGTCCAAAGAATTGTCTTTCACCGGTTTCTGACCAGTTCAAAGGTGTTCGACATCTTCGTCCATAGAGAACCTCAAAAGGAGCTTTCTTGAGGCTGGATTGGTAGCTATTGTTATAAGCAAACTCGGCGAAAGGAAGACATTTCTCCCAATCCATACCGAATGAGATAACGCAAGCTCTGAGCATGTCTTCAAGAATTTGATTGACCCGTTCCACCTGACCACTCGACTGAGGGTGGAAAGCGGTACTGAAGGAAAGATAGGTTCCCATGGCAGTTTGAAAGCTCTCCCAGAAGTGAGAAGTGAAAAGACTGCCACGGTCTGAATTAATCTCTAGTGGAACACCATGAAGTGATACTATTCGAGAAATGTATAAGTCAGCAAGCTGACTAGCAGTGATACTCTCTCGAACAGGAAGGAAGTGAGCCACTTTGGAGAGACGATCAATGACTACGAAGATAGCATTATTCCCTCTCTTGGTCCTGGGAAAGCCGGTGATGAAGTCCATACCAACTTTATCCCATTTCCATTCAGGAATAGCCAAAGGCTGAAGGGTGCCAGCAGGTCTTTGATGCTCTGCCTTAACGCGACGACAAACGTCACATTTAGCAATGAACTCAGCGATTTCTCTCTTCATCCTAGTCCACCAGAACCTCTGGCGTAGGTCCTGATACATCTTAGTGCTACCGGGATGAATCGTGAGAGGAGATTCATGCGCCTCCTTAAGGATCAATTGTCGCAGATGTTGATTCCTGGGAACCACCAAGCGATTCTCAAAGAAAACAACACCACGATCATCCATAGAGAAACATCCACCAACTCCCTTCTTAATGTTTCTCTTGATCCGAGAAATTCCTGTGTCTTGCTTTTGAGCAGCGATAATCCGATCTTCAAGATCAGGTTTCGCCACCAGGGTAGAAAGGAATCCGCGAGGAGCTATGTGAAGATTAAGCTTACAGAATTCCTCATGGAGAAGTGGTTGGCCTTGCTGCAACATGAGATTGTTGCAATAGGATTTACGGCTTAGAGCATCAGCCATGACATTGGCTTTGCCTGGGGTGTAGGTAATCCCTAGATCATAATCTGTGATCAACTCCAACCAACGACTTTGCCTAAGGTTCAGATCCGGTTGGGTGAAGATATACTTGAGACTCTGGTGATCGGTGTAGATCTTGCAACGTTTACCAAGTAGGTAATGTCGCCAGGTCTTGAGTGCATAGACTACGGCTGCAAGCTCTAGATCATGTGTAGGATAATTCTCCTCATGTGGATGCAACTGTCGAGATGCATAGGCAATCACATGACGATCCTGCATAAGAATGCAACCTAGTCCCTGTCGTGAGGCGTCGCAGTAGATAATAAAGTCTTTAGTGAAATCCGGTGGCACAAGTATGGGAGCAGAAGTCAGGCGCCTTTTCAGTTCCTGAAAACTGTACTCACACTGTGGGGACCACTCAAACTTTTTATCTTTCTTGAGAAGTTCCGTGAGGGGTTTGGCTACTTTGGAGAAGTTTTCAACAAAGCGGCGACAATAGCTGGCTAGACCAAGGAAACTCCTAACTTGTTTGACTGTTTCAGGTGGAGTCCAATCGAGAACGGC
>NW_021292751.1:0-899 GCF_002162155.2 Triticum dicoccoides
CACGTAAAACTTCGTTCATTAATCTCATGAAAGTACTAGGTGCATTAGTTAACCCAAAAGGCATGACTAACCACTCATATACTCCAAACTTAGTTTTAAATGCTGTTTTCCATTCATCTCCCAATTTCATACGAATTTGATGGTAGCCACTACGCAAATCAACTTTGGAGAATATTGTAGAGCCACTCAATTCATCAAGCATATCATCTAGCCTAGGAATAGGATGACGATAACGAATAGTAATATTATTAATGCCTCTACAATCAACACACATACGTGATGTACCATCCTTTTTCGGCACTAGAATAATAGGAACAGCACAAGGACTAAGGGATTCGCGTATATAACCTTTGTCGAGAAGCTCTTGTACTTGACGCATAATCTCCTTCGTCTCCTCTGGATTGGTACGGTATGGTGCACGGTTTGGCAGTGAAGCAGCAAGAATTAAGTCAATCTGATGCTCAATCCCTCGAATAGGCGGTAATCCCGGTGGCACGTCTTGTGGAAAAACGTCAGCGAACTCCTGCAAAATGTTAGTGACAGCAGGAGGCAAAGAGGAAGGCACGTCCTCGAATGAAAATAATGCCTCTTTGCACACAAAAGCATAGCAAATAGATTTGCTAAAATCTAGCTCATCAATATCAGATTTGGTGGCAAATAAACATGCACTTTTCAATTTAATTTCAGAAACAACACTAGATGGTTTATTATTAGGCTTCATTTGTTGCTCAAATTCTTTTGCCACAATCTGATTTTCACTCTTATTCTTCTCCTGTTGTGCTTTATTAGCTCTATTAATATCATCTTTCAAAATGGAATCAGGAGTCATAGGAAGCAAAGTAATATTTTTATCCTTATGAACAAGAGTATAGTGATTGTTTCTACCATGGTGTACAGAA
>NW_021292752.1:0-1085 GCF_002162155.2 Triticum dicoccoides
CGCAAAAAAAAGAGCGCAAAAAAAAAAAAGAAGAGCGAAAAAAAATTCAGAGTGTGCTTTTCCCTTGTTTACGTGCCGCGCCGTGATTTTGTTGGTGTTCTAGGCTCGCGTCTCTAGCACAGTCTAGCCTAGGACCAGCACAGTACCGTCGTTGAGCGTTTATTCAACTTTGCATCTCTGAATTGATTATTGCTGACCCTTTTTGCTACCATAGTATAAGCCTTCCCAGCTCCACATACATCTACGTCGTGCGTTTGACTCTCCCTGGTAATCGCTCTATCCAAGCTTTGGGAGTTTTGACTACAACGGTTGCTGATCACCGCCTGTTGCTGGGTAAGAACTGGTAAGAATTTGAGTTTTGCTTGACGGATTTGTGACACCCACCACCACCACTTGTTCGTAGTCTGTAGGATCATATTCTTGTGTGTTTCTATTGCTGCTAACCATGCCAGGATCACAAGCCGACGAGATTGACTGGGAGAATTTATCGAACAAGGAGCTTCATGATAAGTTTCAGCAAATGATGACTGAACAGGTGCAAGATGTGCTGAACAATTTTGAAGAGGCCATGGAGAAGATCACTGGCCTTGAGAAGACGTTTGAAACAAAGCTCGATAACAGATTTAATGTATTGCTCGCGCGTCTTCCACCACCACCACCCGCTGCACCTAACGCACCTCTCCAACAACAACAACAACGACTACCTCCACGTCGCGAAATAGACCTTCGCCGAGCGAGCCGTGTTCCTCTTGCGTTTGGCCAAACTGTTGGTGCTGCTGTTGATACTTCTGTGGCTCCTGCTACTGCTGTTGCAGGTACCCAGGAGGATGATGAGTATGCGGGCAATTATGAGGATGAGGTTGATCAAAATCAGATCTACGAGCAGCCACCAGCACCACCACCAGCAGGTCGACCTCAGGTATATATTCGTAATGGTAGGCCTGCACCACCACCTCAGGTACGAGATGATGTCCATATTCCTAAACTGAAATTGAATATTCCACCATTTGAGGGTAGATATGTTCCTGATATATATCTTACTTGGGAGTTAGAAACTGAACAACGATTTACATGTTTACAATACC
>NW_021292753.1:0-1052 GCF_002162155.2 Triticum dicoccoides
CTCGCCAACTATTACTTCTACTACTATGGCTAACGCGTTTAGCAATAAAGTAAAGTAATTTACATGGCGTTTCTTGATGACACGCAGGTCATATAAAAGAATAAAGACAACTCCTATGGCTCCTGCCGGTTGTCATACTCATCGACATGCAAGTCGTGAATCCTATTACAATAGCATGAACATCTCATACATCACATATAGATCATTCATCATTCATCACAACTTTGGCCATATCATATCACAAACCACTTGCTGCAAAAACAAGTTAGACGTCCTCTAATTGTTGTTGCAAGTTTTACGTGGCTGAATTAGGGTTCTAGCAAGAACGTTTTCTTACCTACGTTAAAGCCACAACGTGATTTGTCAACTTCTATTTACCCTTCATAAGGACCCTGTTCATCGATTCCGCTCCAATTAAAGTAGGAGAGACAGACACCCGCCAGCCACCTTATGCAACTAGTGCATGTTAGTCGGTGGAACCGGTCTCACGTAAGCGTACGTGTAAGGTTGGTCCGGGCCGCTTCATCCCACAATACCGCTGAAGCAAGAAAGGACTAGTAACGGCAAGAAAGTTGACAAATCTACGCCCACAACAAATTGTGTTCTACTCGCGCAAGAAGAACTACGCATAGACCTAGCTCATGATGACACTGTTGGGGAACGTTGCAGAAAACAAAAATTTTCCTACTCGTTTCACCAAGATCATCTAGGAGTTCATCTAGCAACGAGTGATTAGATGCATCTACATACCTTTGTAGATCGCGAGCGGAAGCGTTCAAAAGAACGGTGATGATGTAGTCGTACTCGACGTGATCCAAATCACCGATGACCAGCGCCGAACGGACGGCACCTCCGCGTTCAACACACGTACGGAACAGCCACGTCTCCTCCTTCTTGATCCAGCAAGGGAGGGAGGAGAGGTTGAGGGAGATGGCACCAGCAGCAGCATGACGGCGTGGTGTTGATGGAGCTGCAGTACTCCGGCAGAGCTTCGCTAAGCACTATGGAGGTTGAGGAGGTGTTGGGGAGGGAGAAGGAGGCAACCAAAGGCC
>NW_021292754.1:0-1946 GCF_002162155.2 Triticum dicoccoides
ACTTTTTTAAGTCCCTAAGCCAATAAGTCCCTGGAAACAAACACCCTCTTAGTTTGACTAGAAGATCAGCTAGCGCGCGGGCTCGGTGCTGATGTGGCGACATTAGAGGTTGTCTTGCAGAGATGGAGGCCGGTGATGCCGTGGTAGGAGAGGAGGACGCGAGTGACGCCATCAAGGGAATTGAGGCCTTGATGATATATATGAGAGATGGTGGGGCAAGGAGGGGCCGGCCAATGCCGTGGAGGGGAGAGGAGGATGCGGTGATGCCATCAAGGGAAGGGAGGTGGCGTGGACATGAACGGACGGGCTCCGCCAGTAGCATGAAGGAGAGATGGCGGGGAGAGGGTCAAGAGACAGCGTGGAGTGACAAAGGAACGATGTGGGCATGGCGATCACTAGTAGAAAATGGATTGACGGCTCGATTGATAGTATGCTACGCTACACGCTTATTTGTGAGTACAATTTTTTTTATAGAAAAATTACTATGTAAGCCTTATTACTTTTTTTGCATGGTAATACGTGTCTCATTTATATCATAAGTATTGTAGTACAAGTCATCTAACCGAGCTGGCAAAACTGAAAAGACAACAAAAATCTAGCCTTTGCATAAAGGAACAACAACCAAGAGGTAAAATTACAATCAAGATTGAAGAAACCTCTGAACTTGACACCAACGCCCGTCACCTGCCTCTGGAACCACCACAGCAGCCACCAAAGAAAAAAAAGACGGATCACCTTGACACCAAGCTCGTAGCGGCTCCATCGCTGATATGCAGCTTTGCGGGCATCAAAGGTGGCTCACCAAAGGCAAAACCATTACCGTTGAATGAATCAGACCGGGGCAACACCCCGGACACGCCATCAAACTCCAGATCTGGCACCCCGACGCGACTAGAACGCCGTAGGAGAAAACCACATCCGCCATCCACGAACCACGAACCCAGCAGACGATCCACCATCTTTCAGAAGCCGCCGATGCAGATCACAATCTGCATCCGCTCCTGGACTACCTCCCGAGCTCCACGCCAGCTCTAGAGCAAACACCGTCGCAACAACGGAGCCCGAGGACACAGGTTGACCACAAGGATGTCGCCGCCGCCACGCCATGTTTGCTTGAACAGACTGATTTCCAAATCCATCCCCAAACATAGGACTGATCGCCTTTTTGGAGTAGGATCCGAAGAAACTTTATTCAATGTTGCCATCGCCGCCGTCGAAGCCAAGACGATGAACCGCCTAAAATCCTAATCTATGAGAGAAAACACGATCCACACACGTGGATCCAGCGACCCCCCTCACCACCGACGACCGAGGCCGCCGGCGGAGGGGAGCCGCCGGACGGCGGCAGGGAAGACTCCTGGCGAAGAGATCGCCTTTTCTTTCCTCTGGCGGAAGAAAGAAAAGTGGATGCCTACTACTCCTATGTAAATAAGCACTTAGGATTTTGTCAATTTTTGTATATACTCCTCCGTCCTAAAATACGTCCTCAAATAAGTGTCTCAATTTTTCCTTTTACGAGACAATTTTTATTCTATTCATCAACTGTCAAGGTAGTACAAAGGACATTAGAAATAAGAATTACATCTAGGTTCGTAGACCACATAGCAATGACTAAAAACACTGAAACGAGCCGAAGGCACACCGCCGTCATCGCCCCTTCCATATCGGAGTCAGGCAAACATTATTGTAGTATACAGTCGGGACGTCGCCGTGCTAAGACCTCATAGGACCAGGACACCAGAACATCAATCGCCGCCGACTATAGTATACAGTCGGGAGCAACTTGGTGAATGTCGCACCAGCACCTGCTCACGCAATCGCACCTGCTCATAGCAGCCCGTCCTCTGTCTCTCGCATGCCCGGCGGGGCTTCGTCTTTGGCTGAGGTCGACGCCCTCCCGGTAACTACCTATCACACACACACACACACACACACACACACACACA
>NW_021292755.1:0-3137 GCF_002162155.2 Triticum dicoccoides
CTAACTATTTATCTCAGATCAAATGCTATAGATTTCACACGGAGCTCATGCGGCCCACTGACGTTTGTTGGGCTAGGCCTAACCAGTGAAAAGGGGTTGTCAAGGAGAATATGATATATATATATATATATATATATATATATATATATATATATATATATATATATATATATATATATATATATATATATATATATATATATATATATATATATATATATATATATCAAGCCATATTTGTGGATATTGGGGGTGAGTGTATCACCACATCATTCGCTGATTCAGGAGAGGCCACAACGGGGTGTCTGTCATCAACCGATACCGAGCCTAGTGAGTGACTATAAGTGAACTTCATGAAAGAAAACTTAAGTTCAAAAAAAATTGTCAAGAAAACTTTGCTTGACTGAAAAGGAAATTTACGCTAGAGAATGTACTGAAACAACATGTAAAGAACACAACAGATAAAGTTTGGCAAGGCTACTTGAGTAGAGATTTGACAAACGCTCTAGCAAGGTTGATTCTCTGCTTCTATATAATTATTATCTGCATCGTGTGTGTTATATACATAGAATTTGCTTCATACCACTTGTAGAGATTACACAAACGCTTTGGCAAGGCTACTTGACAAGCCAAAGGCTATAGTTTTTAAACCATGCCTACATAATAGCACTTTGTCTTTGTCTGGTTAAGCTGTTCAGCGGTGTCTTCAGTAGCGGTCAGAGAAGCTCCATCTGCTGTCACTGTCAACCTAACACAACAAAAAGAAATTTAGGTACATCAAAGAAAGATGGGTGTATACAGGAAACAGAAGGCAGAAAAGGAGCAGCCCAAGGCTAAGCTAATCGGCGTCTTGATTTTAATTTCTCTTGACAGGATTGGTGAATAAAACACGTGTGGCACCATGGGTATTGCAAGATGATTTACTATTGAAAAGAGAAAAAGCACGAATCAAAGATTTAGTACAAAAAAGCAAGACGAATTGAAATCAAAAGCCAAGTCCAGACATAGTACCCTGCACCTGCAGCTGAAGGGGTAGCATTGTTCATTTTTTAAGTCAGTGTCCATGACTACATACACAAATGCAGATGGTCAGAAAAGAAATAAATTGGAGACCAGCAAGTTGTGTGGATCAGCACAAATGTAGGATACACAGCTTATTTATATACCTCAGTTGGTGGTGGATCATCACAGATGCAGAGCATCGTAAGAGTATAATGAAACAAAGCTAATGCATCAACAGTGAGAAAGGAAGGGAGCAAACCTTGGTGAACAGACCAAGGAAGAAGCATATGTGGTCAGAACTAAAAAGATCGTATAGCCTACTCCAACATGGTTGAATAGATGGATCCCAAGATTTTTTTTTACAAATCTACAACAACACAGCCAGATATCAAGATTCTTAGAACGAATGCGTAAACTAAAAAACCCAAAAAGAATCATATCCCATTCCAAAAGTACTATATAAACATATCAAAACTGTGAGGACAAACATCTAAACCATAAGACCAAACAAACAATCTGACCCATAAACAAATAAAGAACACTACTAACATGACACAACATAAAAATAGCCATCAAGCATGCCCAAAATATAACTCATTTCAACCTCCTCAAAAGATTGCCTAATTGAATGTGAAAATAAAATAGCTATATCTGTCAGATAGCAAAGTTAAGTAGACCCGACTCAGTTGGCCACGGACAGAGAGAACTTTGAAACCAAGATTTCTTCCCTGTCAGCTCGTGCACTACTGTAACATGTGAGTAGGAACAGGATGACACCAGGTTGCAATCAAGGACCACTGAATTATAAGAATAAAAAATAAATAAAAGAAACTACATACTGAGAAAACCCGAACAATTCGGCAATCCATTCCAAGACACAATAAATTCACAAGCCCAATTAGCATTATACCTCACAGCTGGCACAACAATGGTCACAAAACTTTCATATCCTGGCACAGAGCATCCAACTCTCAGTCCACACCCTGCATGCACCCGAGCAGAACCAGGTCAAAAAATGGAGAAGGGGAAAAAGAGAAAACTTCAAACAGGCTGCAAGGGGCTCATACCGAGACGAAGAGTTGAGTACGGACTGGTGGAGTGTGAGCTTGTGCACCAGCTGCGGTCGTCGTCGCCCACCCAAATGGGTCGCCATCCGCTGGACCACCGATGAGCTGCCTATGACGCTAGGCTGTCATCAAGTCGCGAAATAGGGTGTCGAGCATGGCCGTCGCTGTGTCACCTCAGGATGCCGGTGAGGCTGGCATCGGGTTCAAATAAGTCATGCAAACATCAAATGAGCCTAGAAGCCCAAACCAACTTCTATGTGACAACTAAGATAACCTTTCTAACATTTGGAAAAGGGGCACATAGCTCAGCAGCACACAACGGATTCTTGTTCATTCAAATAAAAGGGATTTTGTTGACTTACTCTATTATAATGTGATAGATATATGACGTACTAATTGTTTCAAAAAGAGAAGTTATTTTGCCATAAAAAAAATGAAGCACAAAACTTTCTCGTCGAGTCCGAGTCGTGAACTCCTTCCATAGATCCTACAAACAAAGATGAACACAAAGTTCTGTCGGTCCATGAAACAGGTAGAGATCAGATTAAACGCAAGTAATCCAAACCACACCAGGAGCTGAGGTGGCGGCGAGCACTCACCTCGACCTTGTTGAGCTTGCCCTGGTTTAGAACCTTGAAAAGGGTGAACCCAACGGGCCTCTTGAACCGCACCAACATCTCCAACCAAGCCGCAGCTCAACTCACCTGGATCGCAAGCACAACCACACAACAAAATCAAAACTATCCAATCTGTTTGGTGTAGCCTATGGTTCTATTATTAAAATATACTAACATGATCTTGAAAAAGAATTTTGCTCCTGTCCAGTAATTTCTACTGGGAATAGCTCACTGGTGAGTATAAACTTTTCGGAACTGGAGTTCCCCTGGTTGGAAAATTAGTATAAACATGTGATACTAATATTCAGGAGGAACGTAGAATGGTAAATACTAATTTATTTTATGCAACAAGTACTAATTGATATTTGATATTCAGTAGAAATGTAGAATGGTAAGCCCTAACTGATATTTGATATTCAGTAGAAATGCTAAAGGATAATCCTCTAACACT
>NW_021292756.1:0-2422 GCF_002162155.2 Triticum dicoccoides
AAGCAGCGCAGCGCACACGCTTTTTTACTAGAAACATGAATACCCTCATCACCAAAGCAGAGCAGCGCACACACAGGTGATCAAATGGAAAATTTGGCATACATCTATCTATGCAGATTGACATGCAAGAACATGGGCATCTCCCTAATGGCACTGTAATTGTTGGATAAGTCTGTGTACTAGGGTCTTTGTAGGGCTGCAGCACATGGTCCTTGTGGCAGTTAGGATAGAGTTCCTGACCATCAAGGACTGGCAGTTAGGATAGCATCTTAGACCAGCATCTTAGACTAGCATCTTAGACTGGCATCTTAGTAGCATCTCAGCATATGCTTGGCTGGCTAGCAGCCTATAAGTATGTATCCCCAACCCCTTAGGTTGGCATGGCATTGTGTGAGAAATAAACCAACGAAAATTGTCCCAACTCTCCTAGTGTCATCCACAACTATCAATGCTCAGGTTCAAAGGTCCAACAAGTGGTATCAGAGCCAAGTTATCTTGTACCCTGAGCATTTCTTGTGAGCAGCCCAAGTCGGTAGCAGCAGCTGCTCCGTCTGCCTCTGGTTACTTTCCTCCCTCCGGACTGTCGAGCAGCAGTTCGTCTTCAACAGCCTCCTCTTCACGCAACAGCCCCCCTGCAGCGAGCCATGTCTGCAGGTCGCTCTCAGCACACGGCTACCTCGAGCATGCGGCGCCGGCAGGAGGCCGAGCGCGCCGTGGCAGAGGAGCGTGAGCGAGCAGCTGTAGCAGCAGCTGCTGCGGCAGCAAGGGTGTCGAGGCTGGCTGCAGCGGAGTTGGCAGCAGCCAAAGCGGAGGTAGAAGCAGCCAGGGCGGAGTTAGAAGCAGCAGCAGCGGCGGACGCAGCACGTGAGGCTACGGCAGATGCCAAAGCACTCCGCGGCGGCTCCGGCAGCTCCAACAGCTCCGCGCCTGCGGACGATGGCGCTGACGCAGACCGCGCCAAAGTGGCGCAAGAGCGGACGGCGCAGTGGGCAGCCGAGCACGCCCGCGCTCCAGGTGGAGGTGTGCACCGCAACGGCGGCTGCAACGACCAGGACCGCGGCCTCTACGAGGTCCGGACTGTGGTCAGGGATGTTGGTCCCAGTGCTGGGTGGCCTACCCTCACTAAAACCAACTACGTCGAGTGGGCCGGGATCATGAAGGTCAGGCTCCAGGTGCGGCGCATGTGGGAGGCAGTCCAGGATAGCAACGTCGACCACCAAGAGGACCGACGGGCGCTGGACGCCCTCATCGCCACAGTCCCGCCCGAGATGCAGTTCTCGCTTTCCAGCAAGCGGACTGCCAAGGAAGCTTGGGACGCCATCGCCGCGGCACGCATCGGCAGCGACCGTGCTCGCAAGTCCACTCTGCAAGCACTTCGTAAGGAGTGGGAGAGCCTGGCTTCCAAGCCAGGTGAGGACGTTGATGACTTTGCTCTCCGTCTCAACACTCTGCTGCAGAAGTTGGTGAAGTTTGGTGATGCCACCTACACCGAGGAGAGAGCTGTCGAGAAGCTCTTTCGGTGCATCCCCAAGAAGTACAAGCAGATGGCTCCGTCGATCGAGTCCTTGCTGGACCTCTCCACGATGACAATCGAGGAGGCGATAGGTCGCCTCAAGGTCGTCGACACCGACGAGCCACAGCCTTCCTCGGGGCCCATCACCACCGGCGGGAAGCTGCTCCTAACTCAGGAGCCGTGGGATGCCAGCCTTGGTGACAGGAAGAAGGGGGAGCCTTCTTCCACGACGGGCGGCCGCAAGCATGGCAAGCAGCGTAAGACGCGAAGAGGCCCCCCGGGTAGGGCACAAGGACGTGCCGAAGGGGACGCCCGCGGAGGCGCCAAGGACGGCAACGCTGGCAAGCCCAAGCCGGCACAAGACAACAGCTGCCACAACTGTGGCCGGTTTGGCCATTGGGCCAATGAGTGTCGGCAACCACGACAAGGCCAGGCTCACGTCGCACAGGCGAAGGAGGAGGAGACGGCTCTGTTCATGGCGCATGCAAGCATTGAGCTATCTTCAGCGACACCAGTCGCAAAAGCTCTCATCCACCTCGACGAGCCAAAGGCACACGCTCTTCTCGGCGATGCCTCCGGGAAGGACAAGACTACGGGGTGGTGCCTCGACACCGGCGCCACCCACCACATGACCGGTCGAAGGGAATTCTTCGCCGAGCTCGATTCCGATGCGCGAGGCTCCGTCAAGTTTGGGGATGCCTCCGCTGTGGAAATTAAGGGCGTCGGCTCCGTCATCTTCACCACCAAGACGGGAGAGCACCGGCTGCTCACCGGTGTCTACTACATCCCCGCGCTAAGGAACTCCATCATCAGCTTGGGACAGCTGGATGAGAACGACTCACGCGTGCTGATTGAGCATGGGGTCCTACGCATCTGGGATCGCCAGGGTCGCCTTCTCGCCAAGGTACC
>NW_021292757.1:0-2085 GCF_002162155.2 Triticum dicoccoides
ATTTGCATGATCAACTGTGTGTTTGCATTAGTAGCGGCCATCACAGCTTGCCATGCTTCCGGAGGAGGCGGAGGTGGAGGCGGATTAGGATTCGGAGTCGTGCGCGTTGGAGGAGCCATCCTGAAGAGGTTGACCACCATTAGCACATAGATAGACAACAATATAGAAGCTGAATCCAACGGAATGAAAATTGCAACATATAGTCTTCACATCCGAACAAAATGAACGAATGCATTCCTCTTCAAATGGTCACATATCCATAAATTGAGAAGCCACGAAGAATTAAGGAAGAGAAATAATTCAACAAGGTACGGATCAAGAACGAATAATCGGTAAGAAATCCCAATCTCAAACCAATATCCGTGGAAGAAGAACTAGAGCTACTAGAATTCCCACCTATGAAATTCCCGAACCTTTCCGGTTATGCAATCAGGTGTTGGGGATATAGGGGAAGCACAATATCTCACCCAAACTAGCAAATCCTACATCCAGCTGTATCCATCCTTCAACACATAACCAGGAAAACTTCGGAAACCATCTACCTCAACCTTCGAAAAGCATCCGTTATATAAGTTATGGCGATACTCCCGAACTCCCGCCCCAGTACTGGGTGGCGTCGAGGTTATCTCACCAAGGAACTGCATAAAAGAGATTTTCGATGTCGGCGAACATATCTCAAGTATACCAGAATTGCAACGATAAAATTGTGACGACAACACCTCGGAGCTCAACTCCCCGGGACACTGCCACAACCCCTAAAGACAGGAGGCACCAAGAACAATGTTCTCGTCACAAAACCATCGGAACAAAACCAAGATACTCGCGTGATCCTAAAAAAATTTTTTTTAGTGACATTTGAGAAGAGAAGAGTCAAAACTCTACGCTAGGATGCCTTACCAGAGCGATGAGGAGACTGGGAAGTAAAAAGAATTCCTAAGCTCTCCGATATATAATTCCTAAGGACTCAAAACATTTTTCTAGACACAACTCGGCTGCTAAAAACGATCAAGCAATGGGGCTCCTAAGGTCGGGGCTGGCTCTGATTACCAACTTGTAACACCCTCGATGCGGCTATAGCTCCCACGTGTCGAGGCACGACTTAGAGGCATAACCGCATTGAAAGCAATGTCGCAAGTCGGGCAATCATTACAACATCCCATGTAATATATAATAAAAGGGGGAGATAACATAGTTGGCTTACACTCGCCACGTCACATCAGAGTACATAAATAACATCCATCAAACAAACACTCATGGCCCGACTACGGCGCCAAAATAGAAAAGAACCCAACATGCGACAAGGTCCTGAATCGATAACCCCAACTAGGCACCACTACTGATCATCTGGAAAGGACACGTAGTATCGCTGAGAGTCCTCGTCGAACTCCCACTTGAGCTCGTAATCGTCAACTGGAGCGGAATCACCTGGACCTGCATCTGGAGTTGTAGTATCTGTGAGCCACAGGGACTCAGCAATCTCACACCCACGCGATCAAGACTATTTAAGCTCATAGGAATGGATAAGGCAAATATATGTGGAGCTGCAGCAGCGACTAGCATATGTGGTGGCTAACTTATACGCAAAAGAGAGCTAGAAGAGAAGGCGAAGCACGAGCGAGAAGCTAATGGAACTCCTGCGCAAGCATAACTCCAACACCGTGTCCACTTCCCGGACTCCGCCGAGAAGGGGCCATCACGGTAACACACACGG
Source organism: Triticum dicoccoides (assembly GCF_002162155.2). Taxonomy (NCBI): domain Eukaryota; kingdom Viridiplantae; phylum Streptophyta; class Magnoliopsida; order Poales; family Poaceae; genus Triticum; species Triticum dicoccoides. Next base: position 1,712 of record NW_021292757.1, read on the forward strand.
TTGATTCATTTTAATTAAGTTTAGTTCAAGTCATCTACAACCGGACGTTAACAAATTCCCATCCGCCCATAACCGCGGGCACGGCTTTCGAAAGATCAATCCCTGCAGGGGGGTCCCAACTTAGCCCATAACAAGCTCTCACGGTCAACGAAGGAATAGACCTCCACCCAAGACACACCGATCAGACTCGGTATCTCGGTACAACAAGATGATTCGACAGGTTAAAACAAGTCCAGCAACACCGCCCGAATGTGCCGACAAATCCCGATAGGAGCTGCACATATCTCTTTCTCAGGGCACGCTCGGATAGGTCAAGCTACGAGTAAAACCAAACCTCAAGTTTCCCCGAGGTGGCCCCGCAGGCTGCCTGGTTC
>NW_021292758.1:0-1191 GCF_002162155.2 Triticum dicoccoides
ACAAAGTCAACCGCTTCTCCATGAGGAATTTCGGAAGCTTAACCTTCACATTGTTCCTCAAGGATTTCTTTCCACCTTGGTAGCGAAACCTACCCTTACGGATCAAATCATCGCTGCCCAAAAGCGAGATAAGGGAATATCTAAAATCAAAGAGAACATTGCTAGCGGAGGTGCTAGTTGTTTCTCCACAAATGATCATGGTGTTGTGTACTTTGAGAACCGTCTAGTGGTTCCCAAGAACCAGCATCTACGGCAGTTAATCCTTAAGGAGGCTCATGAATCCCCTCTCACCATTCATCCCGGTAGTACCAAGATGTATCAGGACCTACGCCAGAGGTTCTGGTGGACTAGGATGAAAAGAGAAATTGCTCAGTATATTGCTAATTGCGACGTCTGTCGTCGTGTAAAAGCAGAGCATCAACGGCCTGCTGGCACCCTTCAACCCTTAGCTATTCCTGAATGGAAATGGGATAAAATTGGTATGGATTTCATTACCGGTTTTCCCAGGACCAAGAAAGGGAATAATGCTATTTTCGTCGTTGTCGATCGTCTTTCCAAATTAGCCCATTTCCTACCTGTTCGTGAGAGTATAACCGCTAGTCAATTGGCAGACTTATACATCTCCCGGATAGTGTCTCTCCATGGGGTTCCTTTGGAAATTAACTCGGATCGAGGAAGTCTTTTCACCTCTCGATTTTGGGAAAGTTTCCAAAATGCTATGGGAACCCGTCTCTCCTTTATCACCGCTTTCCACCCTCAGTCGAGTGGTCAAGTGGAACGCGTCAACCAGATTTTAGAAGACATGCTTCGAGCCTCTGTTATCTCATTCGGAATGGATTGGGAGAAGTGCCTTCCATTTGCCGAATTCGCTTACAACAACAGCTATCAATCTAGCTTGGGTAAAGCCCCTTTTGAAGTTCTCTATGGACGACGGTGTCGAACACCCCTTAACTGGTCAGAGACCGGGGAAAGACAATTCTTTGGCCCGGATATGATTCAGGAAGCAGAAGAGCAAGTTCGCATCGTTCGTGAAAAGTTGAAAACAGCCCAATCTCGTCAAAAGAGTCAATATGACCGAAAACATAAGGCTATGACTTTCGAGGTTGACGAGAAGGCTTATCTTCGGGTTACCCCTCTGAAGGGAACCCATCGTTTCGGTATCAAAGGCAAATTGGCTCCTCGTTACATTGG
>NW_021292759.1:0-1962 GCF_002162155.2 Triticum dicoccoides
CACACACACACACACACACATACATTTTTTGTTTTTTAGTTATACAGATAGTTAGAATTTTTCTGTTTTTTAGAAATTGTTAGAAATGTTAGAATTGTTAGAATAGTTAGAAATGTTAGAATTGTTAGAAATTTTTTCTGTTTTTAGTTATAGAAATAGTTATAAAAAAGTTAGAATTGTTAGAAATTTTTCTGTTTTTTAGTTATAGAAATAGTTATAAAAAAGTTAGAAAATTTTCTTTTTTTTAGTTCTAGAAATATTAGAAATGTTATAGAAATGTTAGTTATATAGAAATGTTAGAAATTTTAGTTATCAAAATCCAATCATTAAAAAAATGTTAGAAATTTTAGTTATCAAAATTTTAGTATTTGTTCTCGACGATGCCCGGCCCGCATCCTCACCGTCGACCCGTCCACGATGATGTCCACTGACCCATGTCCGGGACTGGGCTCCGCCGGGCTGGCACTGGGAGGTGCTGCCTGGAGGGGTGCGCCGCTTGATGAGGAACCCGGTCCCGAGTCCCGTCGTCGACCCTGATCTAATTTGGTGGCGTTCGCGTGGGCCAGTTTCGGTGCGGAGGGAGCCGGCCCCGCCGGAGGTGGTACGTCGCCGTGTCAGGGAGGAGGACGAGCATGTCCATCGCTACATGGTTGCGTTAGAGGGAGGCAGGTTCTCCAATACCTGGCAGTTTCTTTAGGGATGTCACTTCAGCTATGATCCTGTGAGGGTTCCTTCTCTTTGGGTGTCTACAGCCCGCGCTGCAGGAACCGCGAGTGTCCTAGATTCTTCTGTAGTATTCGATCTTTATTAGCTACCTAGCCAGTGATGTACTCGATATATAATATTCAAGACGATGTATTCGAGATTATATATTATAAGAGACGATGTATTCGAGATTATATCTATTATTTGAGACGATGTATTCGAGATTATATCTATTATTCGAGACGATGTATTCGAGATTATATCTATTATTCGAGACGATGTATTCGAGATTATATCTATTATTCGAGACGATGTATTCGAGATTATATCTATTATTCGAGACGATGTAATTTGAATACTAAATTGTTTTATATTTCTTTTGGCATAGTTAAATAAAAGCTATGGCGGACAATACCAACAGAGAGGCAGAACAGACCATGTTCGATATAATACGCGGGCCAGATGATGATCAGAATTAAGAAGATTATGACGGCTTCGAATTTCTAAACAACACCGGAGAGGGTGATATGATATTCGATCGCGACGACTGAATTGATGAAGTCATGAACTACGATTATGACAACACCGGAGAGGTATATATATTTATATAAGCAGGCATCTGGTGATCATCACATGTTTTAAATGAGTTGAAGATATATTAACGAATCGATCTTTCTTCTTTCAGCCATCCGGATCGAGCAAATCTTCAGGCAAAAGGACGAAACGAGGCCCGAACAAAAAGTTGAAGGAGGGCGTAAAGTATAATATCGAGGCAATAAAACGTAATGGCAAACCATTAGCGCCTAAGAAGATTGCGGACAAGTTCGTTCGTCAGTGTGCAGTTCTTGTGAAGGACCAACTCCCGATCTCCCTTCAAGAATGGAGAAAGCCAGCAAAGCCACGTCCAGATCTTACTTTTGTCGACGACAGACAAAAAAGTCTGCTTTGGGATACTCTCATGGAACATTTCACCCTACCAGATCATTTCACAAAAGCAGATGTGCAGAAAGTCAAGGATGCTGCTCTTAGAAAGATGGCGGTTGCATTCAAGAACCACAAGAATCGTGAATGGGACAAGTACATCAAGGGAGGTAGGAAGACTCCAGTATTTGAGGGAACACTAGAGAATCAAAGTGCTCATTGGGACGATTTCATGAAATTCAAGGATTCAGAATTATCTAAGGAACGGTCAAGAATAAACAAGGCCAATGCCGCAAAAAAGGAAAAGTTCCATAAGCTGGGGCTAGGTGGCTATGC
>NW_021292760.1:0-1306 GCF_002162155.2 Triticum dicoccoides
GAACATAGAACTTTGTGATTTTTATAGGATTTATTCTGTGCATCTAACGAATTTGGTCCAACGGAAACATTTGAGCCTGGTCAAGTGTACTACCTTCCCATATTTCTTTCAGTCTTATTAACAGTTGTTTAAATGCAGTTTAGAGGCTGTCTAGAGGGTTAGTCATTGCAGATTTAGCAAAGCTAGCTAGTAGCTACAGTAGCTAGTAGTTCAGTAAGCATCGGTAGTAGCAACGGAGTAGCGAAGAGCAGCTGTAGTGGTTAGGAGCAGCAACGACAGCGTGGGCGCGAGGCCGTTGCGAGGCAGCGCTGGCAAGTGGTGGTGGACAGATGCTGGTGCACAGTAGGCGAGGCTCGGCGGCGGGGGCAGGCGGAGGCAGGCGGAGGCGAGGCGCATGCAGCTGTAGCTAGCGGGCGTGGCGCTAGGCAGCAGTAGGTGGTAGCAGCAGCAGCGCAACAGTAGAGCAAAGTAGCAACAAGCATCGGGCGCCAGCGAGCACGCGCACAACGCGCGGCCATGGACATGCAGGCACGCGGTACAAAGCCGGGGTGTGATGACCGCGAGCAGGGGAATGTGGGTGCGCGTGGAGGCGCGGCCGTTGGCGCGTGTAGGCGATGCTGGGGGCGCGACGACAGGTCGGTGAGCGCGTCAACAGGGGCTACGTCCGGTGGCGGCTACGGGTGGTGTTCGGCAGCGGGAGCAAAGGAGAAAAGGGGGAGGGGACGCGCGGCTCACCGGGAGCCTGTAGGTGTGCACAAGTGGGCTCGGGGAGGGCTCGTGGCGGCCGGCGTTAGAGAAGATCGACGATGAATGGCGGTGGTGATCCGAGGAAGAAGACGAAGTAAGCGACGACGCGATGTGGGGCCCCGGGCTCGATCCAGTGGTGAGGGAGACAAAGGCGATGATGGCGAAGCTCCAGGACATGGTGGTGCAGCGCAGGGATGCAGCTGACCACGGGGACGACAACGACAAGGCGACGACCGCGTGGTGAGGTGCGGGATTGTGCAAACGAGGGTGCGAGGAGAGGGAGGAAGGGGAATGGGGCGGGCTAGGGTTCGCGTGGAGAGTGGGGGTGTCGGTTAAGTAGGCGCCAGGGGGTTGGCGGATGGGCGCCACGGCGATGCCCTCTGCCGTGGTGGCCATCGCCGGTGCCCACGTCTCCCCCCGTGAACAGATGAGGGCGGGAGGTGGCACTGGTGGGCTGGCCTGGTTTGGCCAGTGAGACCAGCTGGGCCATTTGGCCCAGGGGAAAGGGGTTTTCTTTTTTACTTTATTTTTTGTAAGTGATTTGTTGTTCTCTTTATTT
>NW_021292761.1:0-1306 GCF_002162155.2 Triticum dicoccoides
GAACATAGAACTTTGTGATTTTTATAGGATTTATTCTGTGCATCTAACGAATTTGGTCCAACGGAAACATTTGAGCCTGGTCAAGTGTACTACCTTCCCATATTTCTTTCAGTCTTATTAACAGTTGTTTAAATGCAGTTTAGAGGCTGTCTAGAGGGTTAGTCATTGCAGATTTAGCAAAGCTAGCTAGTAGCTACAGTAGCTAGTAGTTCAGTAAGCATCGGTAGTAGCAACGGAGTAGCGAAGAGCAGCTGTAGTGGTTAGGAGCAGCAACGACAGCGTGGGCGCGAGGCCGTTGCGAGGCAGCGCTGGCAAGTGGTGGTGGACAGATGCTGGTGCACAGTAGGCGAGGCTCGGCGGCGGGGGCAGGCGGAGGCAGGCGGAGGCGAGGCGCATGCAGCTGTAGCTAGCGGGCGTGGCGCTAGGCAGCAGTAGGTGGTAGCAGCAGCAACGCAACAGTAGAGCAAAGTAGCAACAAGCATCGGGCGCCAGCGAGCACGCGCACAACGCGCGGCCATGGACATGCAGGCACGCGGTACAAAGCCGGGGTGTGACGACCGCGAGCAGGGGAATGTGGGTGCGCGTGGAGGCGCGGCCGTTGGCGCGTGTAGGCGATGCTGGGGGCGCGAAGACAGGTCGGTGAGCGCGTCAACAGGGGCTACGTCCGGTGGCGGCTACGGGTGGTGTTCGGCAGCGGGAGCAAAGGAGAAAAGGGGGAGGGGACGCGCGGCTCACCGGGAGCCTGTAGGTGTGCACAAGTGGGCTCGGGGAGGGCTCGTGGCGGCCGGCGTTAGAGAAGATCGACGATGAATGGCGGTGGTGATCCGAGGAAGAAGACGAAGTAGGCGACGACGCGATGCGGGGCCCCGGGCTCGATCCAGTGGTGAGGGAGACAAAGGCGATGATGGCGAAGCTCCAGGACATGGTGGTGCAGCGCAGGGATGCAGCTGACCACGGGGACGACAACGACAAGGCGACGACCGCGTGGTGAGGTGCGGGATTGTGCAAACGAGGGTGCGAGGAGAGGGAGGAAGGGGAATGGGGCGGGCTAGGGTTCGCGTGGAGAGTGGGGGTGTCGGTTAAGTAGGCGCCAGGGGGTTGGCGGATGGGCGCCACGGCGATGCCCTCTGCCGTGGTGGCCATCGCCGGTGCCCACGTCTCCCCCCGTGAACAGATGAGGGCGGGAGGTGGCACTGGTGGGCTGGCCTGGTTTGGCCAGTGAGACCAGCTGGGCCATTTGGCCCAGGGGAAAGGGGTTTTCTTTTTTACTTTATTTTTTGTAAGTGATTTGTTGTTCTCTTTATTT
>NW_021292762.1:0-8303 GCF_002162155.2 Triticum dicoccoides
TCTCTCTCTCTTTTTATTTTCATCAACCACATGCAAGTGACCGGACATACAAGGAAGAAAATAAGGAGTATAGCTGCATGACAAACAGATAGGGACTTAAAATGGACACACCCGGACGGTGACCGCCCGCGTCGGCGTTTAGAGGGTCGGATTTGCTAAGTCCGGCTCTAAGACCTCTAGCCAACTTTGCCTACTCTCTCATAAAGTGAACTGGCCATTAAACAAATGGTATCTGAGAATTGAGAATCAAGCTTTGTGGTGCTGCATAGATAGTGACATTATTGTTGTTGTTATTATTATTATTATTATTATTATTATTATTATTATTATTATTATTATTATTATTATTATTATTATTATTATTATTGGCAAATAGCATAGTGTTATTATTCCAATGTAATGTATAACTTTAATTTTCTAAGAATTAAACAGGGGAACCAGCACACATTATCCACGTAAGATAGGAATCAGGGTTCAACGCCCCTAACCGGTGACACCACGGTGAACGTCCCGGTGCCGTGCCTGCATCAAATGACACACACACACACACACACACACACACACACACACAATAGTTTTTACTGCAAAGTACCAATCCTTAAAAAAGAAATATCAGTTTTGCTAAATTTCAGGTGCCTGGAGTTTTTGTTGATGTTTTCCTGTGAACCTGCACCCCCACTATATATCTTAGGGGTGCAGTGTGCAGGGGGGTCGCTGGAGTTCTTCATTGGTGCGAGGGCTTAGAGTGATGGCCGTGGCGGCGGCCAGCAACGGCGGTGGGAGGAGGTTGAGGGGAGGGCGGGACGGTGAGCGGTAGCGCCCGACGGCTACGGGTGGTGGAGGCCGGCGATTAGGGCGGGCTGGATGGGGGCATCCCGAGGAGGAAGAAGAAAGAAGGAAGATAATGAACAGTAAATGATCAAATTTGGGAGGTTCGATTAAGATCTGACTGTTCATATTAGAAGTGACTGATGCACTCATTTTTTCAGTTAAATGACAAATAGAGGCTCCCAAAAAAGTTTCAAAAGCAACTACACAATCCATCGAGCAAAGAAAAAAGATTGCATGTATAAAAGTTGCTATGACTTTGGTTGAAGAAAATATCAAGTTTTATTAACACATTACGAGTGCAAATGCTCACAAACATGCATATACACTCACCCCTATACCTCTGCACATCCTATCCATATGAGCATCTTCGAGATACTGAGACGGCACAACATCTTGAGATGAATGAAGTCACAATAACATTGCATTAATTACTCCCAATCCCCAACCCATAACACCGCCGCCGCCTCCTCCTCAATAAAGTTAGGGCTCTTGCCTCTCACTGGCGCCGCCATAGGTCCGCCTCACCTCCGGTGGCCCTAGAGCCATGGGGGCACGGTGGATCCTGGCAAGGGCCGGCGTGAGGACTTCATTGTTAGTCATTCCTTTGATTTTTGTTAGGGTTTGTGTTCATCTCAGGAAGGCGAGACTGCGTCGGCTCCCTAGAGAGGGAATAAAGGTCTCCCCGCCTAGGCCCCGTTCCGGTTGTCCATCTAGCATCGTTGGTGGGCATGTGGAGGTGTGTCTCCGGTGGATCTATCCTCGGTGGATTTGCTTGGATCTAGTTTTTGTTCGTCTATGTGTGTTTTCGGTTTGGATCCTTTTGATCTACTTTATTCTTCATCAGCGGCGGTTGCTGCTCTAGTGCGCTGGTCCTATGGGGCGTTAACACGATGACTTCCAGACTGTCTACTACAACAAGTTGTGCCTGACTCCATCGAGGGACGAGCGATGACAGCGGCACGCCTTCGACTCGCTTCAGTGCTTGTACTCGTCGCTAGGTAGTCTATGGATCAGAATGTAATTTTTATTATTTTTGGTGTTCGTTATACTGGCATGATTGAAGATAAATAGATCAGAAGTTTTCTCGCAAAAAAAAAATGAAGTCGCAACACGCACCTCGTTGTCGACAGGAACATCTCCTCTCACGGAACGAACATTGCTAAAAAGTTTAAAATAAATTTTGGAAAATGTGATCAATGTCAGTGTCAAGCGTGGGACTTGAACTTTGGTAAAACCACGAAAAATCTAACCACATTTGAGCTATGTTCAGTTTCTTTTTGCGAAAAACAAAACTTGTATTACTCAAAGGTAGTGTTCATACAATCTGCAAGAGCTAGTTCTACTGCTTTCAGGGGACCTGATCCAACCAAGTCATTGTCCTTCTTTCTACTCTAGCAAAACTAGCCAAGTAGTTGCTAACCTTATTTTGCGAACGGTTAACATGAGTAATACAAGTATGTTGAAGACCTCTAAGATGTCTAATTTCCATCACAAGCGAGGAATAAACAGATCTATCAAGTTCACGATCTTGAATCATAGAGACTGCCACCATCGAATCCATCTCAATCACAATTGGGAGGTCACTTCTCTGAATAGCAAATGAGAGTCCTTCCATACACGCACAAAGCTCCGCCTCGAGCGCATCCCGACAAGATCTCAGCTCCCTGCAAGCTGAGAAAATGATGGATCCATCGACACCCCTTAGAACCATACCTGCACCCGTTGTTCCATCTGTAGCAAAAGAGCCATCAGTGTTCAACTTGACCCACCCAGGACTAGGTGGGATCCACAGGAGAGACACTATAGGCTTGATATTGCGTACATGTTCAGACAAATTATCATACAAGATGAACATCTTCCCTTTGCTTGGATCTATATTTGTATTGGACTTAATACCGACCAAAGAGTCCAGATAACTTTGGAGGTACCTACTCGACACCTCCAATGGTGGCGCTGGCTTGTCGTGCACAAGTTCATTTCGCACAAACCAACTTCTCCAGAGAGTCATGAGCACCATACAGCGAACAGTATCAGACAAGGGCTCAAGGACTTGCAGCAACCACTCCTTCCCTGTGTTCAAAATTGACTTTAAGTCAGGGAGCTTCCACACTTGTGCCATTGTTACCCAAAGATCCGCGCCAAAGGACAACGAATAAATGAGTGATAATTGTCCTCACATTCCAGAGCACATATAGGACATAGACTAGTCACTTTGAGTCCGATCTTGTTCTTGTTCTGTCAAGTGGGGAGACTATTTGTAGCTACTCCCTCCGTTCCGAATTACTTGTCTTGGATTTCTCTAGATACAGATTTATCTAGACTCATTTTAGTGCTAGATACATCCGTATCTAGACAAATCCAAGACAAGTAATTCGGAACGGAGGGAGTAGACGCCAAGCAAAATTCTGCACTGTAAGCGGCACACTGCAGGACCAAATCAATTTCCAACATGACCTACTGCCAGACGGGTGCGAACTAGAGGAAACAGCACTGCGTCTATGCGCTTCCTCAAAGGCCAAAGTATATGCACTCTTAACAGTAAAGATACTGAGCTCCCCAGGGCCCCAAGCTAGTACATCTTCCCCTAGCCTTGGAGATGCCCAGATTTTCAAGATTTCCGTCGCATCCGCTTGAACAAAATACTCATTTAGAAGCTCATAATTCCATGAGCCATTGTCATTCAGCAGGACTGAGACATAACGGATACGACACCTGCCCTGAGGAGAAATTGGCATGTAGGAGAAAGGACGGGGGATCCAGTTATCACGCCACACTCTTATACTACGTCCATTGCCTACTCTCCAAACAAGCCCCTTTTTGAGAAGGTCTAGACCATGGCTAATGGCTTGCCATGACGAAGATGCATTCCCCGTAAAGACAGTATCTTCCAATTTTCCTTTCGGGTAACAACATGCTTTTAGCACTTGAGCACATAAACTGTCAGGTTTCAATATCGACCTCCATGCTTGTCGGGCTAACAAAGCTTTCTTAAATAGACGAAAGTCTCGGAAACCAGCACCGCCCTTATCTTTGGGTTGAAGGAGATGGTCCCATCCTCTCCAATGGACCTTCCTTCTGCCCTTCAAAGATCCCCAATAGAAGTTCCTGACCATTCTGGTAAGATCATCACAGACTGAAAATGGCAACTTAAAAACACCCATAATATATGTCGGCAGCGCTTGGGCAACCGATTTGATCAACACCTCTCTACCCGGTTGGGCCAGAAGTCCATCACCCCATTGGATAAGACGTTTAGTCATACTTGTCTAGAGATTCTCGGAGTGGCCCTTGGACATGCGCCCCTCCGGGGTAGGGAAACCAAGGTATTTCTCCTCAAAAACCAAGCTAGTAACATCAAGGGCTGTTCTGACTTGCAGTTGTACATCTTTTGGGCAAGCACTACCAAAGAGCATGGACCATTTATTAAAATTCAAGCTTTGGCTAGTGGCCCTACCATAAGTCTCCAAAGCAGACTTAACCCTTTCAGTCTGCACTTGTGAAGCTTCAAAAAATAATAAGGTGTCATCCGCAAAGAGTAAATGTGAGATTCCGGGAGCTCTCCTACACACCTTAACCGGAGTAATATCTCCAACTGACACACTTTTCTTCAGAATAGCAGAAAGCCCATCAGCCACAAACAAGAATAGGAATAGTGAAAGTGGGTCACCTTGCCGAAGACCACGGGACGGTGCAAATGAATCCAAGGGGGTCCCATTAAATTTGACAGAATACCTCACCGATGTGACACAAGACATTATCCAGTCCACCCATCGTTGAGAGAAACCCAACTTTTGCATCACCTGCTTGAAGAATACCCAATCCACCCTATCATAGGCTTTTGATAAATCAAGTTTATAGGCACAAAATTTGTTGCTAGGGTCTTTCTCCTGTTTGATAAAATGGATGCACTCAAAAGCCACTAGTGCATTATCTGTGATCATTCTACCTAGGATGAAAGCTATGTTCAGTTCACACACAAAAAATCCCCGAGTTGCCGTCTCCAGTAGATGCTTGTGTGACTTGTAAAAAAAAGAGTAGATGCTCCTGGATGGATAACATGGAAAATAATCCCCGTGTTACGTCTCGTGATATTATTACTCCCTCTGTGGGAGTAGCAAAACAAATTGTGCGTCCATCCTCGATACGGATAACATGGATCCAACGGATCAGGTAAGCGAGGCGTGTCCGGGTGTGGCGCCGTCGCTCTCCGGCCGAACGGCGACACGGCTAACGGCTCGACAAGACAAGGCCGCGCGGGCCCCCGGAGAAGTCCCCTACGGGCGGCGCATGTGGCTGACACGCACGCACGAACACCCCCCGCACGACACGGCACCAACCGCCAAGGCCCCCGCCTCCCCCGCACGCTCCGGCCCTATCCGCCCCGCCGCGCGCTCGACGGCAACGTCCGGCGGCACTGGGGCCGGGCTGCCGCCGCCGTCGAGTGGAGCTAGCGCTGCACTGTTCATCCGGACACAATGATTGGTACAGGTAGGCACGTACGTGTGCGCGGTCTTCTTCACGTATGGGCGGGGCCGTGCCGGAGATACACATCTCCTTGATCAAATCGACCCATGTATGCATGTGTACTTACCTGAATTATGTTAATGTATAATATCTGGTCTGTTTTCATTGCTCGGTCGAGGAGGGCAAGGAAGGCGTCGTCCGGGTCCAGCTGCCGGCCGGCCACCAGTACGTCGAGGTCGAGAGTTAGACGGGACGGGGATAGGCGACGGAAATCCGATGCTGGTCCATGTACAATCGATGGGTCGACAGGCCGGGCGCACATGCGCCATCCTCCGATCGAGGCTAGACGGTGGTTGAGACGTTGTGGTTTTGCAGTACCGGAGCCGGAGGCAAACGACTGAACGGACGGACTCGGCGACGTCGATCGAACTGGTGATTCAACCACGCAAGGATTATTGATCAGTACAGGTCGAGACCATAATCTCGGGGCCATGGATGGATGCAAACAGCGAGACGTGTTCCCTCCCTAGCGTGTGTAACCATGCACGGAAGCACGCACGACCTATGAGAGGCGGTTAGTTTCTTTTTACAGTTTTGCTAGAACTCATCTAGATGAGATATAATTTGGTCTCATTCACCTTTTAACACAGCACAACGCAGATGCCTACATGCACGCAACATGCACTCATGTCCGGTGCGGTCAGTTGGCCAGAGTCTCCCGGGTGCACGTAGTAGGGGATGCGTCTTTCCGTCCGGCGCCGGAACGCGGACGTGGTGCGCCGGGCGGTGGGGCTGAGCTAGCCCTAGCCTAGCCAGCAGTGGCTGTGTGGGGCTGTGGGGGGTGGCCATCGACGTACGCCGGCCGCACATGGTGGGGGCGGCGGCGGCGAGCGTGACCTACCGATGGACGGGATGGGCGAAGCGGGCGGGGCGGATAACGAGAGGAGGAGGGCAGGGCGAGTGACGGCACGCAGGCCGGCGGCAAGCGACCACCGGTCGATTCATCGTCGCTGCTTGGGTCCCGGCGCTCGTGCATCCCGTACCGTGACATGCCACCTACGGACGGCCCCGGCCCCGGCCCCGCCCGATCTCTGTCGTGCCTCCTAGTTTGACCCTCCCACTCGCTCCACGCCAGGCCCCGTCCCGTTCCCGCACACATGGCATGGCCTGCCTACCACTACCGCCCGCAGATCGCTCTGCTTCTTGAATGGATTTTGTTTGCACCTACGTATGTATGTGCTGTATGTGTGTGGTCCGTGCATCGACAGGGACGTGCACGATGCTGCTCTGGAACCAGCTTATAGTGCTAGATATATGTAGGAAAAGATGGATACGTGCATATATGTACCTGGGCAAGCTCTGGTCCAAGGGGTTCTGGAATACTCCTAGAAAGCAACTGCGCTGCCAGGCGCGGAGATGATTACTCATTGGTCAAAACTGAAAAGCGAGTGAGGTGTACGTACGTAGTACGTGGACGGGGTTGAACTGATGGGACGGTCGCACTACGCGTTAGCGTGCACGAGTGCCCGGCGATCCCACGCCACACGAGTCGTCAGGTTGTTATTAATTTGATAAAGGAGTTCAGTATCCTCATTCCTCATGCCTATTCTATCCTGCCTGAAGAATATGTGCGATTCCCACCTGCGGTCTCTCCGCCCTCATATCTACTCCTTCGCCGACTCGTCTCATCACTGCTCTCATCGTTGGTGGTGATACCAGTAATCCGAAAAGATAATGGACATGACAATGGATCTTGAGTAGCGTCGCATAGAGGTCAAACGTATGGACAAGAGAAGACAGCGCCAGATGCTTGCTGGTTCAGTTTCTGAAAGAATATTGGCAAACAGAGATGACCACCGCGCAACCTGATACTAAAAGGCAACAGAATGCAGGACGTGATTCCGATTTGACACGAGAATGTGGACAGAAAAAATAACACGCCTGTGCAGAGAAAATCGCACAATGGAGTCATCAGCATGGGGGCGATCCCTTGGTGAGAATTTCAAGCTAGCGAGGGTCAGGGAATCGGCAAAGGCTCCGAAGGAGAGGAAGTGCAGATTTTTACTGCTGAAAGTCTGAAACTGGCAAACTGCCCATTGCCAAGGCTTTCGACACGGTCCCTCGGCAATTCCTTTTGGATGCGCTGCGGAAAATCGACATCATGCACAAGTGGTGCTCGTGGATGTCGTTCGCTTGCCGATACAATCTGCAGTCAAACTTCTGCTGGATATTTTTGGAAGCTCCACTGTCTACGATGCAGACTTGGTAAGAAGTCGATCCCACCTATCCTGCCGCTTAGTTTGAGGAAGTAACGGAAAGAAGAGTTACAGAGCCTTATTGACATTTATCAGAGGAAGGTTGAGTCCTTGGCCTACAGGTTTTCTCTATCAAAGTGGTCATTTAATCTTGGTGCAAGAGGCGCTTTCACAGCTAATTACGGTGAGCATGCTGGCCGGCGAGCAGCAGGGACGGTAATCGATTCCATTACCTGAAGTGAACCAAACAAACTTGGAGAAAACGCATTACACCTCCTTAAACGGTGTAATCTGATTACGTTACCACTACCGTTATCATTTCTGTAGCCAAACACCTCCTTAGAGATTGGTGGCATTACGCTAGAACCATAGTACAAGGCGTAAGAAAGAAGACTCTGAACTCTTTGGTCATTCTCATCACCTGGAGCATATGGAGAGAGAGCAACAGCAGGGCCATCACCATCGAATCATCAAGCTGATCAAGGCGGAAGCTAAAACAGTGGGTCATTGCGAGTTCTGGGCGTTTCACTCCGCCTCCCAGCTACAGATCTTGCCTGCATGTTTAGCGGCATTCTGCTTGGAGAGGGCTGCAAGGGCCTATGGTGAAGGAGTAAATAGCATAAAATTACTACTTTACAGGCTAGGGTTCTAAAAAACTATCGGTTTTTAATTTTTCTCAGATAACTACCAAATCAAGGGTTGCCTGTTTCGAAAAACCCTAAATACTCGTCGCTAGCGATTTAAACCATTTTA
>NW_021292763.1:0-6354 GCF_002162155.2 Triticum dicoccoides
CAGTAAAAACTATTGTGTGTGTGTGTGTGTGTGTGTGTGTGTGTGTGTGTCATTTGATGCAGGCACGGCACCGGGACGTTCACCGTGGTGTCACCGGTTAGGGGCGTTGAACCCTGATTCCTATCTTACGTGGATAATGTGTGCTGGTTCCCCTGTTTAATTCTTAGAAAATTAAAGTTATACATTACATTGGAATAATAACACTATGCTATTTGCCAATAATAATAATAATAATAATAATAATAATAATAATAATAATAATAATAATAATAATAATAATAATAATAATAACAACAACAATAATGTCACTATCTATGCAGCACCACAAAGCTTGATTCTCAATTCTCAGATACCATTTGTTTAATGGCCAGTTCACTTTATGAGAGAGTAGGCAAAGTTGGCTAGAGGTCTTAGAGCCGGACTTAGCAAATCCGACCCTCTAAACGCCGACGCGGGCGGTCACCGTCCGGGTGTGTCCATTTTAAGTCCCTATCTGTTTGTCATGCAGCTATACTCCTTATTTTCTTCCTTGTATGTCCGGTCACTTGCATGTGGTTGATGAAAATAAAAAGAGAGAGAGAGAAAAAAAAGGAAGAATAAAGAAAAAGGAAAGGTAGTCTGGGGCGGGCCGTGTCCTACTTGACGGACTGACCGGGTGTGTTCGGTCACGTCCGCAAGCCCTCATATCCTTCTTATATTTGTCGTCAATATGAGGATTCGCGGACAAGCCGAACATATAGGTGACATGAGAGATACAGTTGGGTCACTTTTTGTTCTTCTCTCTCTTGTCTGTCATTGACTGGGCGTGTGTGTGGAAATATGAGCAATTTACCATATAAGTCATGTAATCTAAAAGAGAGAAGGTAAATAGTATCTGCACATGTGTACTATAATGGAGGCTCCATCTTATGAGAATATTGATGGATGTTCAACTATCTCAACAGCCCGATCAGTTACGCTGGAAACTAACTAAGAATGGAGAGTTTCGGTTAAATCCATGTATTTGGATGTTATCAACGCTAGCACTATTCCTCGTTCGAAACATGTTTGGAAAGTCAAAGTGCCTTTAAAAATTAAAGTGTTTATGTGGTTTGTCCATACAATTTGGCAAAATGCAACTGGCCATGATCTACAAGATGTAGCTTCTGTGATAGTGATGAATCCATCAAACACCACTTTCTTGACTGCCCATTGGCAAAAAATTTGTGGCGGTCGGTCCACATAGCATTTAATATTACTCCTCTGAATACTATCAACACATTATTTGGGACATGGCTAGATGGGATAGATTCAGAAACAGTGAGACTTATCTGTGTAGGAGTATGTGCTTTATATATTATGGGCAGTTTGGAAGGGACCGTTTGGTTACTGGATCAGCGCGCGTGAATGCCCCTCTTGTTCTCATGCTCATACATGTGGGAAAACATCCTCCCTTATAAGGAGGTCCAACTCCTACCAAACTAGCAAACTTTAGTCCCACCTCTTTTTTTTGAAATTTTAGTCCCACCTCTTGCCTTGCACGAATGAGTTAAGTGGACCTCTAAGATTTATTAGAAATTCTAAAATGCCTATTAGTCTGGCCTAAAATAGACCAAATTCCAGCAGCGTGTCCAAGGATGTTTAAGAAGGATTGGGGGTGCCGACTGTAGATGCTCTTAAGCATTGAGGGTACTCAAAATGTTCGAGACGTTGCTGGCTACTCCTTGGTGAGTTCATCTCATCATCGACCCCAGCTGGGTCCCTGCAGCTAAACCACGTCTTCCTTGCTAATTTAGCAACTGCATGCCCACAAACATGCAATGTATACTACAGCGAGGACGAGGCCGGCGCACCCGCACCTGATCGATCTCGTCATACAAATTGAACCCACCGTGAGCTCTTCATGCGCCGCGCAAGTGCGTGCTGGCGTTCGTCGCCTGCAGCGCGCGCCCCCGCGCGTTGCGCTGCGCTGTGCCGCACCGCACCCTCTCCCTTGCTTCCCTCATGGTGTCACCGGACACCGGTGGTACTTGCTTAACTCGCCGGCCATCCGGTTGGCACGCTTTCTAACCCGACTCGCCGCTGAAATTGCCTTGCTCGCTGGTGGTTGGCTGTTGTGAGCTGCATGTGCGCTCACGCCGCCATTCCCTAGTCACCATGCGCGCGCGCCCACTTCTATCCTATATACGGCCCATCCTGCCATCCAAATTTGTTGGTTTCTGTCATGTCACGCCGTACTCGCACAGGCGCGGCGCATGCCCCCGGCAGGGTGAAAGCGTAGTACGAGCTCGAGGGTGTCAATATGCAAGCCAACGTTAACAGCCCATGATGACAGGCACTATTGATCTAACAACCCTCGGTCGAATTCCACACTGTTCGGCAGCTACGCAGGCCAGTGGATGCAACAGTAAACGCCTCCACCATCATATATCTCCGGGCGGCCGGCCGCACACGTCAAAGTATGTATTCAAGTTGATCCTTGAAACCTCCTCCAACTCCAAGATAATAACGGGCGGGCGGGCAGGCAGGCAGGTCTCATGCTGGCTACAGCTAGCGATAGCTCCACGACCACGAAGACGCCCACAATTGTCCAACGAGTCCCGGACACAATAAACAATTAGCTGAACAGTTGATGATTTCCCCTCTACGAGTCTTAGTACATAAACAAGTAGGAGTACTAGCAACTAATTGGCCGGCACATGGCTGCTAACCATGCCAATCAATGAGGAATTAAGATGCAGCCGGACGTCGTAGTACATCGTTAAGTAAAGCTGAGCACGTACTGGATAGCTATTGCTAAGAAGAATAGAAGAAAAGAAAATAAACTAGCTAGGGGAGAAATGGATGGTGCGCATGGCATGTTTTTTCGAAACGGGTGCGCATGGCATGTTACTTTCAGGAAGATCAAGAGGAGAGGGGTGGAGTGCCTTGTAAGGCATGCTAGCTACATGCAAGCATCACGATTTTCAGCTGATAACTCGGGCAAAGTTGTTGATTGATCATCGGGTGCAACGACCTGCCCATGTTACTGGTGCTAAGCTATAGCTATAGATGAGTGGGTGACATGCTCCATATATATCATGAGTATTTATGGTGTTTCAAATAGGGATGCAAGCGGGCCTCCCGCATAGTCCCGCATAACTAAAGGATTAGTTTAAATTGAACTAAATCTGAGAGGAGCAGTTATAACTAAAGTAAATCCATTTTGCCTATAAAGCAGGGTGGATCGGGCACCGCTTTGCACCCCTGGTTTCGATCGTTGATTACCCTAGCTAGCATGGCAGGCTTGTGTCTGGGCAAAATTAAAACAGGCTTTTACTTAATTTGAGTCCTACTAGAAGGTTGTGATTATGCCTAGTTCATCAACCTGATCTGTCTGATGTGTAAGCATTGAGGTTAAAATGCACCTGCTCCTAAAGCAATCATCATAAGTAGAGGTACGGCCATCCAGCGCTAAATCGGATTTCTCAGAAGAATTGCTTGATCGAAAGGCAGGATTGGTTGGCAAAACCACATTAGCGATGACCGGGATTCGTACTATCCCTACGAAGCGAGGGTCAAGAACTTAGACACAAGAAACTCTTATCGACATTTGTGCAAAGTGTAAACATACCCTCATGAAAAACATTTCTCAAGCATTAGGAACTAAAACCTAATGTGCCCTTTCCCATGATTTTTGCAGTTCGGCATGGTCGATTAACTGATGATGAATATCGTCTCATGGTTGCATGTGCGCGAAGAACCCTTTGGGAGACCAAATCAATGAGGTAAATGAAATGGGGGCCTGGGGCCGTGTTGTAATCTCCCAAAGTGGGATCCCACCTCCTATATATACTCCTACTTCTGGGAACCTTCTACCACCAAAGCCGCCTCGTCATGAACAAAATCATCTTTCTATACATCTATGACATGTCCATATGTATCGTACTTAATTAGTAACTTGTTGCATCGTCATTGGCCACATATATGTTTATTTCGCACGTTGTAAAGCTCACTCATGATTTAAAGTTCAAGGTTATTAAGCAATTAACCCGCTAAGTTTTACCAGTTGCGTGCATTGACCTATATGTATTCCAGTCATCTTTTTCTTCTTCTTTTGAGTGGGCAATAACCTTTTTGGTTGCACTAATTTCTTGCATGGTGAGAGGGACATGGTGTTAGGTTTTGGAAGGATGTAGTATAATGTTAGTTAGCTTCCGTCCGTGTCATAGCGCACGAGCTCAACATGGACAATGCCGTGTGAAAAGTTGGTGTTCCAATTTCCAAAGGACGAAAGTGGAAGCATGCATGGCTATAGTTAGTTAGGATAAGCTTACTAACTCATTTGATGCTTACATCTTTTGATAGCTTTATTAGCAACGTCCTAATGCATAATTAAACACCAACATAAAGTTGATCGTAAACTTGTGGCCACAATCTACCTCTTTATTATACTGCAATAATAATCTATATATCCATACATGTAAATAGACATCTCTACAAAATACGACAGGGCGAACTTACGAAGCTGTCTAGCAAAAAAGTCTATTAGACCTCTTAGCTTATGCATGTCTATACATATATACTCCCTATGTTTATAAATATAAGGCTTTTTAGAGATTTCAATACGGATTATATATGGATGTAGGAGTATATAGACACATTTTAAAGTGTAGATTCACTTATTTTGCTCCATATGCAGTCCATATTGGAATCTCTAAAGGGATTATATTTAGGAACGGAGGGAGTACTTTCAATATATATTGGATCGTAGTATATTTGTCGCATATATCTTGGGATAATGCTAGTGCAGTTTTTATGTTCCAATTCAAAAAATCTTGGGATAATGCCAATGCAGTTTTTATGCTCTAATTCATACGTATACATGACGATCAAAACTTCATATTTAAACATGATAATGACATTGGATGGTAGGAGGTATGCGTCAGCAATTAATAATCTCTCTCTTATCATGTAAGTTTCAAAACTCCGAATAGCCAACTTCCTGGAGCCATACCAGAATCTTTCTTATGTTGTAGTTATCGCTTTTGCTAGTAATTTCTTAAGTGACTAAAAAATAACTATTTTCAACACACTGAAACGCACCGTTCGATTATGACATTTGGATTTATAAACTGCAATATAATGATGAGAATATCTACATCAGACGGCTATCAAGGCTGACTGAAAAGTAACTATTACTATTTTTGCAAAAACAAAATAATTTTTTTAACTATTGTGAAGTTGTATATTTAACGTTTTGAGTTGCAAAACTATGTTAGACAGGGCCATTTGTGTATTATCATGCTAGCTAATGGAGACTTTGATATATACATGGAGCTATATCTCATTTTATTTTCTGTTTAAAGAAAAAAGGCTTTGGACATGTGGATTTTAGACCCCATGTCTGCTAGTCTGGATGGTCGCAGAAGTGACGGAATAACATTTTATTAGAAAAAACGTACAAATTGTGCCCTAACGAAGTAGACAAGGGTAATCTCGTCCTAAATTTTCAATAGTTACGTACCTTGATCACCGTGACAGAAATAATACATCTTACATAAAGGAATGGAGGGAGTATCATGCTAGCTAATGGGGGCTTGATATATACATGGAGCTATATCTCATGAATAAAGGAGACTGGCTTTGTCATCTAACTACAATAGTAGTCCACAATGCAAATGACGGCAGAGTATTTGGCTTTGTAATAATTACAATGTGATCTACAGCGCTCGCGATGCATATCGGTTTCTACAATATGAAAGAATGTACTGTGCTGTGCCCGACAGCTCCAAGAACATGATGGATCGATCCATGCGGCAGCCATGGCCCATGGCTAAACGACTGCCGGAGCTAGGAGCACGTACGTACGGATCATTATCAGTTGGAGACCAGTTAACGTCATGTGCTAATCATCATTATTGGGCTCAAGTTTAATTACCGGAGCTAGCTAGCCAATCGTGTGGGCAGTTGGTAGCCACAGCTAGTGAGCCTGGATTATCGTATAACCACTTGAAAGTTGAAACCAATTCAATTCATTAGGAAGGACACATATCGCTTAAAGATCTACTTTTGGGATTTTGATTAGGCAGAGGAGGAAGAGGACGCCTAGCCAGCTATCTAGCTTATGGTATTTTATGGAGGCTTCCGTGTCGATCTGACGATCCTCGTTTTTTTGTTAAACAACGAGCATCCTCGTCGATTTCTATTGTAGAAACCGCCACCAAGTTTTATAGAGTTATGCAATGAAATACAAGCAACATAAAGTAAAATACCCCTTCCATACAGTCACATCTCACACGATACGATCCTTCGGTTTATCTGAGGTGTCTAAAAGGATCAGCCCACATGCCTACATGTGGGCAAAACAAGTAATGCCCACACGTCTTTTTTTTT
>NW_021292764.1:0-1179 GCF_002162155.2 Triticum dicoccoides
GCACAGGAAGAAGCCTTCACGGTATTGAAAGATAAGTTGACACATGCTCCTTTACTCCAACTTCCTGATTTTAATAAGACTTTTGAGCTTGAATGTGATGCTAGTGGAATTGGATTAGGAGGTGTGTTATTACAAGATGGCAAACCTGTTGCATACTTTTCTGAAAAATTGAGTGGGCCTAGTCTGAATTATTCTACTTATGATAAAGAATTATATGCTCTTGTTCGGACTTTAGAAACATGGTAACATTATTTATGGCCCAAAGAATTTGTTATACATTCTGATCATGAATCTTTGAAACATATTAAAAGTCAAGCTAAACTGAATCGTAGACATGCTAAATGGGTTGAATTCATTGAGACTTTCCCTTATGTCATTAAACACAAGAAGGGAAAAGAAAATGTTATTGCTGATGCATTGTCTCGTCGCTATACTATGCTTTCACAACTTGACTTCAAAATATTTGGTTTGGTGACCATCAAAGATCAATATGTGCATGATGCTTATTTTAAAGATGTAATGCAGAATTGTAAAGAAGGAAGAATGTGGAACAAGTTTGTTGTTAACGATGGATCTGTGTTTCGTGCTAACAAGCTATGCATTCCAGCTAGCTCCGTTCGTCTTTTGTTGTTGCAGGAGGCGCATGGAGGAGGATTAATGGGACACTTTGGCGTGAAGAAGACAGAGGACATACTTGTTACACATTTCTTTTGGCCAAAGATGAGACGGGATGTTGAGCGTTTTATTGCTCGCTGACTACTTGTCAAAAAGCTAAGTCACGACTCAATCCTCATGGTTTATATATGCCTTTGCCTGTACCTAGTGTTCCTTGGGAGAATATATCTATGGACTTTGTTTTAGGTTTACCTCGAACAAAGAAGGGGAGGGATAGCATATTTGTTGTCGTGGATAGATTCTCGAAAATGGCACACTTTATACCATGTCATAAAAGCGATGATGCTGTTAATGTTGCTGATTTGTTCTTTCGTGAAATTATTCGCTTGCATGGTGTGCCAAATACTATTGTTTCAGATCGTGATACTAAATTTCTTAGCCACTTTTGGAGATGTTTATGGGCTAAGTTGGGGACTAAACTGCTTTTTAGTACTACTTGTCACCCCCAAACTGATGGACAAACTGAAGTAGTCAATAGAACGTTGTCTACTATGCTTAGGGCTG
>NW_021292765.1:0-1071 GCF_002162155.2 Triticum dicoccoides
AAAGATAAGTTGACACATGCTCCTTTACTCCAACTTCCTGATTTTAATAAGACTTTTGAGCTTGAATGTGATGCTAGTGGAATTGGATTAGGAGGTGTGTTATTACAAGATGGCAAACCTGTTGCATACTTTTCTGAAAAATTGAGTGGGCCTAGTCTGAATTATTCTACTTATGATAAAGAATTATATGCTCTTGTT
Source organism: Triticum dicoccoides (assembly GCF_002162155.2). NCBI lineage: Eukaryota > Viridiplantae > Streptophyta > Magnoliopsida > Poales > Poaceae > Triticum > Triticum dicoccoides. Next base: position 199 of record NW_021292765.1, read on the forward strand.
TGGACTTTAGAAACATGGCAACATTATTTATGGCCCAAAGAATTTGTTATACATTCTGATCATGAATCTTTGAAACATATTAAAAGTCAAGCTAAACTGAATCGTAGACATGCTAAATGGGTTGAATTCATTGAGACTTTCCCTTATGTCATTAAACACAAGAAGGGAAAAGAAAATGTTATTGCTGATGCATTGTCTCGTCGCTATACTATGCTTTCACAACTTGACTTCAAAATATTTGGTTTGGTGACCATCAAAGATCAATATGTGCATGATGCTGATTTTAAAGATGTAATGCAGAATTGTAAAGAAGGAAGAATGTGGAACAAGTTTGTTGTTAACGATGGATTTGTGTTTCGTGCTAACAAGCTATGCATTCCAGCTAGCTCCGTTCGTCTTTTATTGTTGCAGGAGGCGCATGGAGGAGGATTAATGGGACACTTTGGCGTGAAGAAGACGGAGGACGTACTTGCTACACATTTCTTTTGGCCAAAGATGAGACGGGATGTTGAGCGTTTTATTGCTCGCTGCACTACATGTCAAAAAGCTAAGTCACGCCTCAATCCTCATGGTTTATATATGCCTTTGCCTGTACCTAGTGTTCCTTGGGAGGATATATCTATGGACTTTGTTTTAGGTTTACCTCGAACAAAGAAGGGAAGGGATAGCATATTTGTTGTCGTGGATAGATTCTCGAAAATGGCACACTTTATACCATGTCATAAAAGCGATGATGCTGTTAATGTTGCTGATTTGTTCTTTCGTGAAATTATTCGCTTGCATGGTGTGCCAAATACTATTGTTTCAGATCGTGATACTAAATTTCTTAGCCACTTTTGGAGATGTTTATGGGCTAAGTTGGGGACTAAACTG
>NW_021292766.1:0-705 GCF_002162155.2 Triticum dicoccoides
GCCACTTCGCCCCTGGTGTTGGCGCCGTCGTCTCGCCCCCCCGCCTCCGCCTCTGGCCCCGCAGGCCACCGCCACGCCGGCGGCCAGTTCTGCCACCCCGCGGCGTCTCGGGTCTGCCCTGCGGGTGCAAACGCCCGGGCGCCCGCTGCCCGTGACCCCGCTAGCGCCCGATCCACTAGGCCCCCTAGGGTCAATGACAGGAGGGCCCGCGCCCCAGAACGTTTTAGTTAAAAAAAAAGAAGAGGGAATTAAAGAATTAAAAGAAAAATATAAAATAAAATATGATAATAAGTAATAAAAATAATTAATTAATTAATTAACTTAATTAATTCTGATTAAAATAAACGATTAAGATTAATTAACCTAATGATTAATTAACCTAATTAACTACTGTTAATTATCTAATTAATTAGTATGACAGTGGGGCCCACCCACTAATTAATTTTGATTAATTTAATTAAATTGTTAAATTAAAATTTGTCACTGACCAGTGGGGCCCACTGGTCAGGTTGACCAGTCAACCATGTTGACTGCTGAAGCCAGCATGACATCATGCTGATGTCATAAATCAAATTTCGAATTTATTTAAATAGTTAATTAAATTCCAAAATTATTAAAATCCTTTAAAAATCATATCTTTTAATCCGTAACTTGGATTAAAATATTTTCAACATGAAAGTTGCTCAGAACGACGAGACGAATCCG
>NW_021292767.1:0-924 GCF_002162155.2 Triticum dicoccoides
TCTAGTGCCGAAAAAGGATGGTACATCACGTATGTGTGTTGATTGTAGAGGCATTAATAATATTACTATTCGTTATCGTCATCCTATTCCTAGGCTAGATGATATGCTTGATGAATTGAGTGGCTCTACAATATTCTCCAAAGTTGATTTGCGTAGTGGATACCATCAAATTCGTATGAAATTGGGAGATGAATGGAAAACAGCATTTAAAACTAAGTTTGGATTATATGAGTGGTTAGTCATGCCTTTTGGGTTAACTAATGCGCCTAGTACTTTCATGAGACTAATGAACGAAGTTTTACGTGCTTTCATTGGACGATTTGTGGTAGTCTATTTTGATGATATACTGATTTATAGCAGATCTTTGGAAGAACATTTGAAACATTTACGTGCTGTTTTTATTGCTCTACATGATGCACGTTTGTTTGGTAACCTTGGGAAGTGCACCTTTTGCACCGACTGAGTATCTTTTCTTGGCTATGTTGTTACTCCACAGGGAATTGAAGTTGACAAAGCCAAGATTGAAGCTATTGAGAGTTGGCCGCAGCCCAAAATGGTCACACAAGTGAGGAGTTTTCTTGGCCTCGCTGGATTCTATAGGCGTTTTGTGAGAGATTTCAGCACCATTGCTGCACCTCTCAACGAGCTTACAAAGAAGGATGTGCCTTTTGTTTGGGGTACCGCACAGGAAGAAGCCTTCACGGTATTGAAAGATAAGTTGACACATGCTCCTTTACTCCAACTTCCTGATTTTAATAAGACTTTTGAGCTTGAATGTGATGCTAGTGGAATTGGATTAGGAGGTGTGTTATTACAAGATGGCAAACCTGTTGCATACTTTTCTGAAAAATTGAGTGGGCCTAGTCTGAATTATTCTACTTATGATAAAGAATTATATGCTCTTGTTCGGACTTTAGAAACATG
>NW_021292768.1:0-5426 GCF_002162155.2 Triticum dicoccoides
AATTAGGTAAACGCGCGCACGTCACTCGGCTTGGGGGCATCCATCCATGGCGACTGCGGCGGCGCCGGCGACGATCGGGGAAGCGGTGGCCGGCATGTCACGCGTCACGCTGACGCTGAAGGCCGCCGTCTTGCAGATCGTCCTGGTAGGCTACTTCGTGCTCTACGGACGCTCCTTCCAGGCCACGGACCCTCTCTTCTACAGCAGCCTCCCGTGGCGGGTGCCGCTGGCTGTCTCGTGGTTCGCCTGCATATCGTTGTTTTTTCTGATGCTGAGCTGCATCGAGATTTTCCTTCCGCGCATGCCGATGGCCGTCCACGAGGCGCTGAGGTGGGTCGGCGGCGTCGTCGGCTTAGTTGTCATCATCGTGGGGGGCGGTGTCCTGGGCTTGTCGGCCCGAGTCAGTGTCGTGGTGGGCTGCACGTGTTTCATGGCCCTTCTCATCGCTGGGCTCCTGGTGGTCTGGAGATGGCTTGTTCGCGAGTACGGAGGCGAGGCGTCAGATATGTGCACGGAACAGCAGTTTGAACTTACGACTGACAACTGGCACATCTACCATCCGCCTGTCTAGATTGGGGCTTGTTTGCCCATCTGGACACATGTTATTTTTCCTTAATCAGATTAGTATTTTACTAACTTCACTCAGATTGTTTAGCTTTTTTGGCGAACTACTGGCATTGATCAGGGAGGGGATTTGTGGCACTCAAAGGCAGGGTCATGCAGACTGTGGGCCGCCGATCTATGCCAAGATTCTTAAATCTGTCTCTGTACTTCGTGTATTTGCCTTGATAGATCAATACGAACATATCTATATTCGGATTGTAAAAGGAAAGCATTATACCTTTATTTTTTTTAGAAAAGGAGGAAGCACCCCCGGCCTCTGCATCTAGACGATGCATACGACCATTTTATTAATTATTAAGCACAAAAGACCTTACAAAGTAGTACATCAGTAAGCCTGAAGCCACCATCTAGGCAACATCTGTCGCTACTCCTACCCCCTTGATGCAGTGGTGCCGAATGTCCGAGCCTAATACCAAACAGACATCGCACCAAATTCTAACATCTAATGCCGGATGCCCCATCCTAGCCACATATCGGGACTGGGTCACACGCCGGTCCGGCGCACTCACCGAGGCTGCCGCCGCCTTCTTCCACCGATCCATCTCCAGAGCAGGTACTGACGCACAGACCTTGCTAGGCCTGCCGTCGACGCCACCATGGCTCCAGACAGCTCGACCACCCTGCGCTCGTCCATCCAGCCGCATCCGTCGTCGATATGCAGCTGCACCATGCCGCCACCACTCATCGTCAATGACGCGGTAGATACAACGCCGCACCACCTGGCAACCTCCACACCATCGCCACTGCTGGAGCTACTCGGAGCCCACCATCCACAACATCTCTCCCCCGAACATCAGTTCCTCCCAAGACGGCGCCTCCATGGAGGATACGACACGCAGGACGCCGCCGCCGCCCAATCCAGACTGAATTTTGGACTTCCGTTCGGGAGGGGTTCGGGGGTGGATAGGGGGGACCTTGGCTTCGCCTCCAGGAAGGGTAACAGCGTCAAGTGACGTCGCCGATGCCGGGCAGAACAAGCCGACCAAAGTTTCCTCCGGTCCCCATCCTATGCCACCAAACCTCTGTGTACTCCGGATCCGGCAAGCCATGATCTGAAACCCGCGAAGATGAAAGAGCCATGGGGCTCTAACCCACCAGAAAGGAGGATCGAGAAGAGCTCCTTGTAGATCTCCAAACGCCGAATCCAACGATCCGACGTGGCTAGCGACGATCATCACCATCCCGCGGCGGCGACGAAGTCTGAAGAAAGGATCCAGCTGGATCCGATCTGAATCCAGCGGCACCCGCGACCACCGGTCAGGCCAACGCAGCCACCACCTCACGACACACAGGTCGCCACCGCCGCGCCACGCACGACGCCGATGGGAGACCCGTCCGCCGCGCCGCCGGACCCCACGTTCGCTCGGCGTTCCTCTGGATACCGCTGTCCCGCGCCAGCCAGGACGGGGAGGATGGGAAGAAGCCCCGCCGCCGTCCAGCCGGCCCGGCTTCGCCCGACGACGCTATGGACGACGGCGAGGAGGGGGAGAGGAGGGTGAGACTCGAGGGGCGGCGGCTAGGGTTTTCTCCCTCGGGTCGCCCGCGGGGGCGACGCGAGGGGATGAGACAAATGGGAGAGATTTTCACTTTCCGGCCTAGGGATGCATACAACCATTTTAGTATGAGTACCAAGATAAATATGGTCCTCAGAATTTGATAGATCAATACCATAGTTACCATACCAGTGCATAAGTTAACTCGGAAAAAGAGAGATTGAATACCTAGCAACTATATGCAGAACTTGCCCGAACATGACAACATAAAAAATACAACTGTGAATATTAAAAAAAGTACTTGACATCTAACACATATTTTTTTAATATTAAAAAATGTACTGTATTTATTAAGTTACTTGTATCCGTACATATTTTTTAATGTTATTGTTGTAACATATAATGTTGATTTGTGAGATGCTACTCGTTATGTTGAGAACCAGTTCATTAAATTTACAAAGTTTATTGTATTACTTGTTGTATTAGATTATTTATGAATGTTATGTGTTCTGATGATTTAAAGTTAATGCTTGAATTGTTCATAAATATTTATATGATATATACATACATGCATTTGTATGGTATATTGACTTGTTTTATGTTTTTGTGATAAAATATGTCGTCTAAGTCAAGTTATTTAGCAAGTATGACATCGAAATGTGATAGATATTTAAGATATTATTACACTGAAGGAGATGACTCAAGCGGTAACTCTGAATCTAGATTGAAGGTAGATCGTGTTCGTGCTGTTCTGAATGGATTTACGGGGTACAAAAAAATTATGCTCTGGTAAATCAAATTTGATGGTTTGTTGAACTTACTTGCAATTAAAAAGGTTTATATTAAACTTAGTACATTTCTTGTAAGTGCAATAGATGTAAGGATCATCGCACTAAGATGTCTCTAGATAGGAAACTCAAATTCTATACCAGAAATATGCACAAAGTATTTGGGATTTCTTTTGGACCTAGAGATATTTATGATAATATTGATGGCCAGGCAAGTGATGCTTCCAGGTATGATTTGAAATTATTCTCATAGCTTGAAGCCAGCATATTTCTTTGGCAGATATATAACAGAGTTATCAAGTGAAGCTGAAAGGGCATGCTTTAAGGCAGCATGTGTTATATTTATTATGGGTCATTTGGGAACACCTTTCTCTAAACATGATTACATCATTGTTGATTATTGGGGAGCCCTATGTAGGACTGATTACATAGGAGAATATATGTGGTGTGAGTATGCAATGAATTATTTACTCAATGCTATTACAAAAGCACAACAACAAATTCAGTCGAATAGTCATATCATATACTTGTATGGCTGCCACTTCTTTCTACAAGTATGTTATCATGTGGATCTCAATTATCATAAGAAATGTTTCATGATTCTATACTTATATACACTATGTATGCAGATGTTCTACCTTGATAATCATGTACAAATTGTACTGAATAGACACATCAAACTGCCTGGGATTGTAGACTATGGTAAGCGCTAGATAAATCTTATGACTTATGATGGATGCACGGTATGTAGTGCATTGTTGGATTAGTTTTTCACATTAAATGTTGATATAACTAATCAAGTGTACTATATTTTTCGTTTCTTTGTAGATTGAAAGACCTGAACTTGTATGTCATGTGAGAAATATGATTGATAGGAAACCAGAAAATTTTGTTGCCGCACATGCAGCTAAGTTAGTACCTATAGTGGTGGATGGTCCCTTTTGTAACATTGTCTCTCAAGTAGCGGTATGTTGAGACAACTCAATCATCCTAATTCTCATTCCACACCTGCGGTGGTGATGGAAAGACATTAAGATCATGAGGACCGAACTGAAGGATCGAGATCGGCCTCGAGGGGGTGGTGAATAGGCACAATTGTAAATTTTAATTACTTATTAGCAATTTTACGCAAGTGTAGAATATAAATGCGATCCTAACAATTGCTAAGGTGAGGCAAGTTCTAGCAATATGATGAAAGCAATAATATAGTGAGCAAGTGATGACGCACAAGTATAGGGGATTGCAACGGTCTTCGAGGGTAGTATTTCAACCAAATTTATTGATTCGACACAAGGAGAGCCAAAGAATATTTATAAGCCTTAGCAGTTGAGTTACTAGTTCAAACACGCTTGAGAAGTTATTTCTCTGTAGCAAAGTATTAGTAGCACAATAATATGACAGTTTGATAGTAGCAGTAACAGTAGCAATAGTGATTGTAACAATGATAGTAGCAGTTTTGTAGTAGTTGGAATAGTAGCAACAACAGTAGTAACTTAACAAAAACAATATGAGCAAAGCACATACATGGAGTAGTGATGGATATTTGGATGACATCGATCATGTTGATGATGATGGAGACAAATTGCCCCCTCCGGAGCCCCGAACGGACTCCAGATCAGGCCTCCCGATGAAGAATAAGAGGTGGTGGCTCCGTATCTTAAAACTAGATGAAACTTTTGTCTTTATTTTTTTCTCTAGAAGACGAAACTTATAAGATTGGAATTAGGTCAGATGGCCGCACGTGGGCCCCACAAGGAAGCATGTCGCACCCACTGCCTTGTGGGCAGCTGGTGGCCCACCTCTAGTTGGTGTTTGCTCTGGTATTTTTTATATATCCAATAAAAAATCTCCATCAAGTTTCGTCCAATTTTGAGAAACTTTTATTTTTGCACAAAAAACAACACCAAGGTAGTTGTGTTGGAAACATCTTTAGTCCAGGTTAGTTTCATTTCAATCATGCAAATTAGAGTCCAAAACAAGAGCAAAAGTGTTTGAAAAAGTAGATACATTGGAAACGTATCAACTCCTCCGAGCTTAACTCATTGCTTGTCCTCAAGCAATTCAGTTGATAAACTGAAAGTGACAAAAAACGTTTACAAGTTGTTTTGTTTCTATTATTGTATATAAGCTTAATTAGTAACCAAGTTTTCAGTAAAATCATGAACTAACCACATAAATGATAACACTTAGAACTCACATTTACTCATGCCAACACTTTGTCAAAACAATCATGATAAAATATAATAGAATGGTATCTCGCTAGCCCTTTCTGAGACCGCAAAATATAAATGCAGAGCACCTCCGAAGTTCAATCAGCGACTAAATATTGTAAATCAGGGTAGAAGTGATCCAGTCATGCTCACATCCAACATTAACTAGGCTCAATGCATGTTAAACTAAGAATGACAATAGCGCTCTCGAGGTTGGTGCTTGAATGAGAAGGTGATGACTCAAAAATAGAAGTAAATAACATGAAAGTAAAAGAATGAACCTTCGCTGAAGGAAGTAGATATTTGCAGAG
>NW_021292769.1:0-1659 GCF_002162155.2 Triticum dicoccoides
TACTCAAAGCGTGACATTTCCCCGAAGGGACAGACACAGGAACGAAGAAGGACACATGCCGGCCAGCCTAAGTGTTCCAGAGCAGTAGCAAGCTACCATGGCTCAGCGGTAACACTAGGAGACATTTCCCGGTAAGAGAGGCTACTAAAGATAAACAACTAGGTAGTCAGATCCCACACATACCAAGCATTTCAATCATACACACAATATGCTCGATATGTGCAAATACAACGAAGCATCACAACATGACTCTACGACACAAGTACTTTATTTAAGGCTCGGGGAGCCATACATAACATACACAAAGGTACGGGTCTCACGACCCAACATACAAGTCATACAGTCATACAAACCAGCAGCGGAAGTAACTTGTCTGAGTACAGACAACTAGTAAAATAAAAGAGGCTTGGGAAGCCTAGCTATACTACAAGGTCCTTCACAAGCTCAGGGTCACCACCTGGGTCTTTAGCCTACTCGTTGATGTCAACGTCTACATAGAACCCATCAGAAGGGGTTGCAGCGTCTTCTGTAAAAAATGTAGATTATAGCAACATGAGTACAAAGGTACTCAGCAAGACTTACATCAGATCCTACATACATGCATAGCATCAAGAAGGGTTGGTGGAGTTATTGCAGCAAGCCAGCTTTGACTCTTGGCTAGACTATCCTATGATACTCCAACTTGAAATGGTTTTGCGCACACGAGTCCACTACTCACCACTTCAATACACTACCGAGGATCCACCTCCGTCTTCCTACGGAAGAGCCATCCTCGGCACTCACACTTATCTTGAGGCTTTTAAACAGTTTCCATTTACTTGTCTATGAACTGTATAGGTAACCAAGTAGTACTTTACCGCGGACGCGGCTATTCGAATAGATCATGTTAACCCTGCAGGGGTGTACTCCTTCATACACGCTCCCACCACTTACCGTCGTTTACACGACATGTACTCGGCAACCTTCAAGCGGAAGCCCAACGTGGGTGTCGGCCACGACCTACCTAATCACCTAAGCCTCCAGTCCAGGTTTATCGCCTATCCAGGTTCCATCCGCAGGGAGTCCGGCCGAGGTTTCCCATACGGCCCCGAACGATGTGAACAGGGTTCCCGAGATACCTAACGGGTATTCGGTACACCGTGCCATGTACCTACCGCATCACAGCCCACCCCTACGGTCAACGCTGTCCACGGCCTCCAGTAGGCTACAAACACCAGAAACTACTTGCAACTCCTGCACGGAGAACTAGGGTGAATAAGAAGCCGAGAGGGTCCATTGGTTTCGGGCCCAATGCATGGTAGTAGCTGATTCTTAAATCACACATACAGATCTCAGTGCTTAAGGTCGGCTTCAATGAAACAACCCACCATGTACTCCTACATGGCCTCTCATCGATACCTTTACCAAATCGTGTTCACCACACCACTCTCATTACCGACGTAATCATTTCACTCTAGCCCATCACCCCGATGAACCAGACCTGACACGACTCTAAGCATAGCAGGCATAGCAAGGTAGGAACAACACATACATAGGGCTCAATCAACTCCTACACATGCTAGTGGGTTTCATCTAGTTACTGTGGCAATGACAGGTCATGCAGAGGAAATGGGTTCAACTACCGTAGCACACAGCAGTTTGAATCGCGTTGTCTTAATG
>NW_021292770.1:0-12934 GCF_002162155.2 Triticum dicoccoides
GTCGGCGGCGGCGGGGGTGGGGGAGGCCGGCGGCGGGTTTGGGATGGCAGAGAGAGGGAGGTCTGGGTCGGGGAGAGGGGGATCTGGGAGGAGGTGGCGGCGGCGAGTATCTGAGGGAGGAGGAGTGCGGCGGCTGCAAGGAGAGGAGGGGTGTGATGGGGGGGGTCGATGGGATCTGACCTAGGGTTTGGGCTGCGGGTGGGGGGTATCTCTTTTTCATTTTATTTTCTTTTTTTCTGTAGATAGATGGATGGATGGATGTGGGATGGAGAGATGGATGGATGGATGGATGGGCGCCATGTCATCAATCCGTGGGAAGAGTCGTGATTGGTTCGGAAAACCAGTGATTTAAAAAAATGTCTAAGTACTAAAAATAGAGGGATTTTGTGAAGTAGCTATCAAAAATATTTTGCAAAATGGGACCACACAAATTTTCACTAGATTTAGACCACATTTTATGGATAAGGACCAATTTCTATGCATTTCTGATCTTTCTAGCTATTTTTAATCATTTTTCGAGTGCCCAAAATGACTTTTTTTTATGAAGGACCTACCATATATTTGTTGCAAAATTATACCAAATCAATTTTCTAAAATACTAGGACATATTTAATGCACAATTGACCAAATGATTGGGTGTCAAAAATTTTGATCCACCTCTCATGAAAAAGACAAATTTCCGCTCATTCAGCAGGAAACGGGTCAAATTTGAACTGCAACGTCCTCATTGTTTGTTATTTATTTTTTCCAAAAATCATTTATAGGTACAAAAGTATCTATTTAATCAGAGAAACACCAAAAAAATTCCAAGATTCAAGCACTAGCTAGGAACGGTCATTCCCGCCGTTTTGACCGCATTTTGAAACGGGCATAAAAAATTCAAAAAAATCAAAAAATTGGGAAACCTTCGCATTGTGTCATTATATGTGGCCAAGTTCCTAGGAAAAATAACAAACTTGTAATACGGCAATTATTTTAAAAAAATGTTCTCAGAAACGAGCTATCACATGTGGAGATCAATGGCTTTCAAGGCAAATGATTAATCTTATGGCCACATCCATGGCATAGTTTGTTCAAATGATCTCATATTGTGCACAAGGATGCATATTGGAATGGTAAACAATGTTACCTAAGGAAGTTTTCATTTTCTTTGGACGAAAAACCATTTTCCATTTTTTGAGTGCCCAAAAGAAGGTTTTTTTTGTGAAGGACCTCCCAAATAATTATTGCAAAATTGGACCAAATAATTTTTCTAAAATACTAGGACATATTTAATGCATAATTGACCAAATGGTTGGGTGTAAAAAGTTTTGATCCACCTCTCATGAAAAAGACAAATTTCCGCCGATTCAGTTGGAAGCGGGTCAAATTTGAACTGTAGCTGCCTTGTAGTTTGCTCTTTATTTTTTCCAAAAATCATTTCTAGGTACATAAGTATCTATTTAATCATAGAAACACCAAAAAATTCCAAGATTCAACCACTAGTTAGGAACGGTCATTCCCACCGTATTGACCGCATTTTGAAGCGGGCATAAAAAAATCAAAAAAATCAAAAAATTGGGAAACCTTCGCATTGTGTCATTATATGTGGCGAAGTTCTTAGAAAAAATAACAAACTTGTAATACGACAATTATTTTAAAAAAGTGTTCTCAGAAATGAGCTATCACGTGTGGAGATCAATGGCTTTCAAGCCAAATGATCAATCTTATGGCCACATCCATGGCATAGTTTGTTCAAATGATCTCATATTGTGCACAAGGGTGCATATTGGAATGGCAAACAATGTTGCCTAAGGAAGTTTTCATTTTCTTTGGACGAAAAAACCATTTTCCATTTTTCGAGTGCCCAAAAGGAGGGTTTTTTGTGAAGGACCTACCAAATAATTGTTGCAAAATTGGACCAAATCATTTTTCTAAAATACTAGGACATATTTAATGCACAATTGACCAAATGGTTGGGTGTAAAAAGTTTTGATCCACCTCTCATGAAAAAGACAAATTTCCGCTGATTCAGTTGGAAGCGGGTCAAATTTGAATTGTAGCTGCCTTGTAGTTTGCTCTTTATTTTTTCCAAAAATCATTTCTAGGTACATAAGTATCTATTTAATCATAAAAACACCAAAAAATCCAAGATTCAACCACTAGCTAAGAACGGTCATTTCCGCCGTTTTGACCGCATTTTGAAATGGGCATAAAAAATCAAAAAAATGGGAAACCTTCGCATTGTGTCATTATATGTGGCCAAGTTCCTAGGAAAAATAACAAACTTGTAATACGGCAATTATTTTAAAAAAGTGTTCTAAAAAACGAGCTATCACATGTGGAGATCAATGGCTTTCAAGCCAAATGATCAATCTTATGGCCGCATTCATGGCATAGTTTGTTCAAATGATCTCATATTGTGCACAAGGGTGCATATTGGAATGTCTAACAATGTTGCCTAAGAAAGTTTTCATTTTTCTTTGGATGAAAAAACCATTTTTCATTTTTCGAGTGCCCAAAAGGAGGTTTTTTTGTGAAGGACCTCCCAAATAATTGTTGCAAAATTGGACCAAATCAATTTTTTAAAATACTAGGACATATTTAATGCACAATTGACAAAATGGTTGGGTGCAAAAACTTTTGATCCACCTCTCGTGAAAAAGACAAATTTCCACCGATTCAGTTGGAAGCGGGTCAAATTTGAACTGCAGCTGCCTCATAGTTTGCTATTTATTTTTTCCAAAAATCATTTCTAGTTACATAAGTACCTATTTAATCAGAGAAACACCAAAAAAATTCAAGATTCAACCACTAACTAGGAACGGTCATTCCCGTCATTTTGACCGCATTTTGAAACGGGCATAAAAAATTCAAAAAAAATCAAAAAATTGGGAAACCTTCGCATTGTGTCATTATATGTGGCCAAGTTCCCAGGAAAAATAACAAACTTGTAATACGGCAATTATTTTAAAGAAGTGCTCTCAAAATCGAGCTATCACGTGTGGATATCAATGGCTTTCAAGCCAAATGATCAATCTTATGGCCACATTCATGGCATAATTTGTTCAAATGATCCCATATTGTGCACAAGGGTGTATATTGGAATGGAAAACAATGTTGCCTAAGGAAGTTTTCATTTTCTTTGGACGAAAAAACCATTTTCCATTTTTCGATTGCCTCAAAGGAGGCTTTTTTGTGAAGGACCTCCCAAATAATTGTTGCAAAATTAGACCAAACCATTTTTATAAAATACTAGGCCATATTTAATGCACAATTGACAAAATTGTTGGGCGTCAAAAGTTTTGATCCACCTCTGGTGAAAAAGACAAATTCCCGCCGATTTAGTAGGAAGCGGGTCAAATTTGAACTACAACTGCCTCATAGTTTACTATTTATTTTTTCCAAAAATCATTTATAGTTACATAAGTACATATTTAATCATAAATACATGGTTTGATGGCGATACGTCGAGGTTTGGGCGGTGGCCAAGGCCCCCAACTCTAGAGCGCGTAAACTCGCATGCCCGACGCGTGGTCACCGCGTGACCGTGGCGTTGCCATGTGTTCTGGGCAGCCTAGGCATGTCTAGTGGGTTGGGCACTCTCCAGGTAGGTTCTAGGAAGAAAATTACAACATAAGATTCTCACGAGGAGACCGATCGATGCTCAAACATGAATTAGCAGCCAAGTGTTTGATTAGCGGTACGGGAAATGCACATGGCCAATGGGCGTGAGTTTTTGCTGAGGATGATCATCTACTAAGAAGAATGTCTTTGCAAATTTTCAGATCAAAAGGAGGATCCTAGGTGGTACTTGCTTTGCAAAGTACCACACTGGACAGAAATATGAATGTTGAAGCTGGGCTCAAAATAATGAATGGATTGAGCTGAAATTTGGTGGAGTATGGTTATTTGGGCATTGGAAAGCACCGTAGAAAATTGACACCATTTGGACATGCCAAAGTGGTACTTCCTTCACAATGCTCTTCTATGGACAAAAATTTGGGAAAACTAGTGAGAGAAATTGAATGAATGAAATGAGCTTAAATTTCGTGTAGGTAAGTTACATAGGTATGGTTATGCCTTGGTAGATTTTCAGATCATTTGGGTAAGCCTAGCTAGTACTTACTTCACAAAGCTTCTCTCGAGGTAGAAACATTGAAAATTTCCTGAGAAAGATTGACTAGGAAAATGGAGCTGAATATTATCATGTGACAATGATTTGCGTATGGAAGAGTGCCCAAAGAGTTTGAGGTTAATAGGAGGGGTCTAGATAACACTTGCTTTGCAACGTGCCAATTTGGCCATAAAATATAAATTGAACCTGGGCTCACATAGATAATTTTCCTGAGCTGCAATTTGGAGGAGGGTGATAATTTGGGCATATGAAGAAACTGTATAAATTTCATGTCATTTGGATATATATAAAAGGTACTTCCTTCACAATGCTTCTAGGTGGACAAAAACTTTGGAAATTTGCCGAGGAAGATTTGCTAGGCAAGTGGAGCTGAATTTTGTCATGCGGTAATGATTTGGATAGGAAAGAGTGCCCAAAAATTCCGAAGGCAATCAAGAATATATAAATAGCACTTCCTTCATAAAGTGTTGTCGTGAACAGAATAGGAAAATGAATATTGTTGAATTAGTTTTGAACTAGGCAAGGAAGAATTTTTACATATTTGATGAAGATATGACCCAAAGAATTTATGAGATTTTTTTGGGAATTTTGGGAATGACAGAAATATAGGTTGCTTCACAACCTAGGGCAAAAACTGCCACATGGACATGACACATAGGCAAAACTGATGAGGTGGCGCCTAGTCATAGCAACCCACCACAATTTACAAGGTTATGACCATCTATATTGGTCATGATCAGCTAGAAATAAGGCAGCAGACCAGTGCTATCTGCTTTATGACCATTTCGTGTAAGGAAATTACGACCTTTCTGACCAAAATGGTCGTTATAGTTTAGGTTTTGGAGCCCCCCGAACAACTTTTGACCAATTAGTCTGAAATGGTCACAGATCTATGACCAATTCTTCCAGGGTCACTAACAGAAGATCACAAGTTGACATATTTCTTGTAGTGGCGGCGGTCCGGCGGGCTGGGCGAAGTAAACGGCGGCGGCGGGAGCTCCTACGGTTAGGGGTTGGATGGATGAGGAGGGACGAGCGGGTGCTGGAGGAGGCGGCGGCTAGGTCTCCGCCATAGGAGCCGCCTCCTTTTTATACCCCCTATTGGTGAAATGACGGAAATGCCCTCGGTGGGGCAGCGGAATTACGCACGGTGGCACGAGACGACGGTAACTATTCATTGCTACAACGCCTTTTTTTGATCCGGCGGCCCAGATCATCCAGAGGCTCGATCCGACGGTTAGATTCGCATCAGTAAAACGAGATGGACGGCCCAAATCGCCTGAGCTCTGAGGAGGCGCGGGAGTGACTGGATCTCTTATTTCTCGATTCACTTCGGGCAGCCTTCCATGTTTCATACAAGAGGGCAAGAAGTGGATAGTCATTTCTTTCCAATTCGTGATTCACAGAGTGCAGCATTCATGTTCCCCTACCATGTTTGGGAATCATGAATCACTCTTTAAAAAGGAGTATTTGTTTTCTCCCAATTGGCTGTATTATAGGGACCGTGATTGATCTTGTCTGAAAGAAAAGAAATACTGGTATTTCTGAAGTTACACTCTATTCATTCAGTATCTCTCATTTTATAGGTTGATTTTTTAGGTGTGGCCACATAGTGAGAATTAAGCGCTCAGAATAAAGTGGACAGCAAGCACGCACAAGACAGAACAGAGGCGGATGTAGTGTTGTTTGAGTGTACATAGTACGTACAATTTCAGCTAATTAAGGGTGAGAAGATATTTCTTCATTGAGAACACAAACTAACAACTTTGGACATGACTTGCTGACAAGATAAAATATCTGCAAAATTAGGGAATCTGTTCCACAAACGTTTGAAAGAAAACATTTGGGAAGTTGCAAATCCTAAAATCAGGATGCGTATTTGAGTGTAAACTTTGTACAGTGTCACAATATCTTATTCTTGATCTATCAGTGATACATTGGGGTGGAGTAAAGAATTTTTTTTTTTTGAAAAAGAGGATATACAACCGGACTCTGCACCTGGACGATGCATGCAGTCATTTTATTAATTATTCACAAGAACCTTACAAAGTAATACATCAGTAAGCCTGAAGCCTCCATCTTAGCAACACCTGTCGATACTTCTATCCACTTGTTGAAGGGGTGCCGACTGTCTGAGACTAATACCAAAAAGGCATCGCACCAAACCTAACATCTAAAGCAGGGTACCCCATCCAAGCCACAATGCCGGGACTGGGTCACACACCGCTCCGGCGCACTCTTAATGGGCACCACATACGCACACTACAATGGCCGTCACCACCATCTTCCAACGATCTATCTTTAGAGCAGATACTGACGCTTCGGCCTTGCCAGGCCTCTCTACCGTCGACGCCACCACGACGCCAGACAACGTCGTCCTCCTGCGCGAGTCCATCGCCACACATCGAATACCAAGTCTCCACTGTGCCACGCCATCGAGATCCGCCGCCATCAATGTGTAGGATGAAGCACCGCTGCAGCAAAATACCGTCCACTGATCCCTCGAGCCCGTGTACACCTCCAAAAATGATGCCCCCAAGGAGGAAATGACACAACAGCGTCGCCGTCATCTGATCTACTGATCTAGGATTTATCCCAAATGTAGCAGATGATGGTCTGGAACTTCTCAACGGTGATGCCTTTAAGAAGGGAACGACACTGAAGAGCACTGCCATCGCCGGCCTTGGCAGCTAGCCGAGAGCAGGATTTCACGTAGATCAGTTCGAAGAACCTCCATCAAGTGTCATGTACACACATCGCCGCCTTCTCTGACGAGGACTAGACGAAAGGGTCCAGCTGCGGCCGCCTAACCACCGTCGCCTGATCGGCTACCGCGACCACCACGCAATCACGCAGCAGCAGACAACCACCATCACCGCGCCTCCAGCCGCTACAACCGGTGCTCTACAGGCCCGTCCATGCACATCGGCTCGAAGTGCGTGGCTGCACCGACCACAGCATCTTAGCCAACAGCACCGGATCCCTCCACCCATTGTCGACGTTGGGTCACCGGCATCGCCATGCCGCAGCCCGTAACCCATGCGCCGCCGCTGGAGGATGTACCCATCACCGCCACGGAGGAAGGACGCCTTGCTGCCGCCTTCCACATGCAGGCTTCGCCCGGTGGCAACCCTTGGCGGCGGCGAGGTTTGGGGATCAGTGAAGGGAGCTGCTAGGCTGGGCGAGATCCAATCGCCGCCCGTGTCGCCTAGGCGAGCGACACGGGGCAGTTGTATAGACCTACGAAACCTTCAAAAATGGGAGAACTTTTCACTTCCCGGCCTCTGCATCAACTAGGGATACATACAACCAATTTAGTATGAGTACCAAGACAAATGTGAGAAACTCCGTGTGCATCACCTGTCACTTCTAGGAATTGAACTCAGATAGTTGGGCTCCACAATCGCATGCCCAAACACTGAGCCAAGGCTCTCTTAGCACAGGAGTAAAGAATAAATTAGGTCCAAAAACTGATAGACCAGGAAACACGGTGAGGTAGCCTTAGCTAAACAGTCTCAAACTGCTCTCCTAACTGCGCCTCTCTGAAAGACTTGGCGCACAAATTCTTCAAGTTTGCTCCTATGAAGTATGAACTCCGAAGAACTTCAGCACTTCACTTCAGTGGATGTTTTGGTCAGGTACAAGAGCATACTTACAAGGATCGAGCGACTGCGCTCTGCTGTTCTAGGACCTGTGTCGACTCAGCTGGCTCACATCTTAGTTGTCGATGCTGGGGAGGGTTGCATTTTGCTTCAGTGATGCTTCGAGCCCCAAGATGGCCATCCATGGCTCCCGAGAGCAGTGGTTACCATACCGACTTTCTTACCGGAGACATTGTGAGCTCGAATTGTCTCATCAGAACTTGTATCCGGAATTGGTAAACATGTGCTCTCTATGACAATGTTGAATAGCTCGAAAGCATCAACATCATGGTTGTTGTACCATACGGACATTATTGTAGTGGGTGTTCCTAATTACTGGAGGGGAGGGTGAGAAGAGATGAAGAGAGATAGAACATGCTCATATATACAGTTTACAACTTGTGAGGGCAAGGCGCAGAGCTCGGCCGTTGCTATGTGGAACATGCTCATATATAGTTTGTGAAGAAGCCATCAAGCCATCTGCATACCTGTGCCGGCAAGGAGTATGGCTTGGTCTTTCCGTGGTTCATACCAGTAATACAACAAACATAACGTACACAAGTTATGTACATAGTTAGAATTTGAATCGCGCATACAAATGCCACTAAAACCCACTGACATCCTAGGACTAGGAAGCATCAGGATTTGTGACTACGTCTGCCCCTGGAGATGTATTGCCTCAGAGGAAATACAACGAACGGTCGAAGAAGCAGTGACGACCAAGCAACACAAAGGATTTACCTCAAGACGACTTTGAAGTTCCATACCAGTTTTAATCCGTACCAAGAGGGCAAGAAACCGATAGTCAATTCAGTCGCACTCATGATTCATACTAGTACATGGTATGCTATGAGATTATTTGCTTTCTCCCAACTCGCTGAATTAAGAGGGGCAGTGACTGATTTTCTCTCAAAGTGGAAAAATATACCAGTATTTCTTAAGATAAGCTCTATTGATTCCGCATCTCATTTTAGAAGGCAAATTTCTATGTGCAGCCAAGTGGTGAGAAATAAGCGCTCAGAACAGAGCTGACAGCAAATGCCGCTCAAAACAGAGGCCACAACAAGCTGAAGTGCTGTTTCATGTAGTACAGTTTCCACTAATTAACCAAGGGAACATATTTCTTCATTCCAAACACATACTAAAAGCTTTTGATATGACTTGCCAACAAGATATGGTCTGCACGTCAATCTACGCCGGCCATCGTCTTCGCCTTCTCCAATCGGAACGCCGCTACCCTCGCCTCGCCTTCTCCAATCGGAACGCCTCTACCCTCGCCTCGCCTTCTCCAATCGGAACGCCGCTACCCTCGCCTCGCCGTGCGACGGGTCTTATCAGCCGGTGGCACGCGTCTCCCCAGCTATCAAGCTATTTGCATAGCTGTGCGGGCAAGGAGCAGAGCTCGATCTTTGCTTGGTTCAGACCAATAATAGCACAAACACAATCTACACAAGTTGTGCACTTAGTTAGAACTGGAATCGCACTTGCAATGCCACTAAAATCCACTGACATCCTAGGACTAGGAAGCATCAGAATTTGTGATTACACCTGTCTAGATTTCTACACACGAGGTTACAACATCAGTGTGATTTCCGGCCGGAGGTGTATTGCTTCAGAGGATTTAAAGCAAACGATGGAGCAGACGAAGCAACTAAGAAGATTGTGAAGAGTTTATTCATTCTCTCACAATAGGCTGAAGTTCAGTATCTTCCATTTTGGAAGACATATCTTTCGAGGTGCGGCCAATCTAGGAGCTTCAAACAAAGTCTTGACAGAAAAAGGCGCTCGAAACAAAACAGAGGCGACAACAGCACGAGAAGATTTTCCTTTTTCCCAAGACAAATTAACAACTTTGAACAAGATTTGCTGACGAGTTAAAATGTCTGCAAAATTAGATCATCCGTTTCAGAGATGTTCGAAAGAAAACATTTGGGAACTGGCAAACCCTAAAACAGGAGACTTATTTTTAGTGTATAATTTGTACACAGTAGCTTATTCTTGATCTATCATTTGCCACAAGGGAGTACAGTAAGGAAGAAACTAGGTGCAGAAATTGATAAGACAGTAGACCAAGAAACTAGGCCCAGAAACTGAGAGACCACAGACCACAGTCAGGTAACCTTTGCTAAACTGTCTGAAACTCCACCCCTACTCACAGCGCCTCTATGAAAGAATTGGCGCCCAGATCCTTCAGATTTGCCTCTATGAACTACGAAGAACTTCATTACTTCATTTCGCTCGAATTTTTGGTCAGGTACTGGAAATTTAAAAGATCAAGCGACTGCGCTCTGCTGTGCTAAGACCTCTGTCCACTCAGCCGGCCACCAGTCTGGCTTAATCGCCTTGACCCTCACATCTCTGTTGTCGCTGATGGCAAGGATAGCGTTTTCCTTCAGTGCTGCTTCGAGCCGCAACAGACCCATCCCACGGCTGCCGAGAGCGGTGCTTACCGTACCCACTTTCTTACCAGAGGCGTCGTCCACGACATCTGAGCCAGGAGCAACAGCCTGCTCGAGTTCTGATAACAGAGGTTGCAGAATCAATATCCGGTTGACAGAGACTCGATGACTGCATAATTTAGCACAGAATTAATACCTTTGTCATTTTCATCTACAAACTTCAAGGGTATCAGGCGCTTCCTGATGACACCACGGTGGTGTGTGCGTGCGATCAGCTCCTGACCAATATAGCACCCCTTGTCGAATGAAATAGCATTCAGGCCTGCAAGATTGTACTCGAGTGGGATTGCTTCACCTGGTACAAAAGAAGATGGTTTTAGCAAAAGAGGAAAGAACAAGCATCTTAATGTTTAAGCTGGAAATGTAAGGAAACATAGTGTAACAGCCAAAAATGATACAATTAGGAAAGCAAGAAAGGGCAGGAGAAAAGATGTTAGTTAAGCATAGACAGAGTTCCCATACCAACTTGCCCATGTGCTACAGCCTACAAGAGACAAGAGACTATGCTTCTAAGCTATGCCCCTGAAGCCACCGTACTGAACAATTCACTAGCACCAATCAACCAGAATCTCTGGGCTCCTAGCATTACTATCTTAAGTCGTAAGACAGAAATGAAATTGCCTATACGATTTATGCTACTGTAGGCTTCTAAGCTCTTCCTTATAGATAATGTATGCAATTGTAAAATATCCATCACCACCACTAACCAACCAGAATGACCTGACAAACCATGAGTACGCAATCTAATTTCCTTAAAATTGCTTCAGTAGATGCAGATGTTTTCATCAATAGTTTTACTGTTGTTAACAGGATGTAGCACAGTTCTTCCTGTACCATTGAATTACAGTGCTGGGTACTACCTCCGTAAACTGATATTTGTTTACAGAGGGAGTACCAGTTTAAATGGCCAGACTCTTCAACATAACACTGAACGAATCATTCCAGAATCGAAGCCATGTCCTTAACCAAGGAACATCAAATAGCTATACAAATCTCTAAGTATGCTGATGTTTCAGTGTCTTAACAGATCAACTGGAAATTAATCCTACCTTTTGGTATCTCAGTTGAGCCTTCTGCAACCCCATTTTCTATACGCCAAAGCAAATAATGGCGTTCATCTGCTTCTTTGTCAGCCTCAACAAGTGGTGCTGCGGGCACAACCAAGAGTTACTTGCATGTTCAAATGACCATCGGTAGATATTGAGCACCATATCAAATGTAATTTTAGAAAGCACCAAGAACAAATGACTTACGTATTGTATCAGCTGGAAATATTCCTCTGTAGCCAAGAATGTCAAGCCGAGGATCTTTGAGCCACTGCCAACCATGACCGTTCCCTTGTGCAGATGACTCAGCAGCATGGTCACTGCCTTGTCCCCATCCAATGGATTGAGCCTCGGGTTCTTGAGTGGAAGGTTCAGAATGTGCGACATCACTTCCAAATCTTTGCCAGCACAAAAACTCCTCACTTACATTATCTATCTCAACCTTGCTTCTTAGCCGATATCTGCAAAATGGACAAAAAAATTGCCATGGCATAAGTGATTTGAACTTGACCCTGACTGTTTGGAAAGCTATAACGGACATACTAAATGATAAAAAAAGCATCAAAATTCTCATGTCCACACCACAGTCAAGAACAACCCCCAACCAAACAGGATTGCTACTTGAGATCAAACATGCTCAGATCCCGAGTTCAGATCAGAACATGCTCAGATTCATAGTTGAGACCAAAACATGCTCAGGCTCCTAGTTGAAACCGAAACATGCTCAGATTCCTAGTTGAGACCAAAACATGCGCAGGCTCCTAGTTGGGACCGAAACATTGTCAGCTAGGATTAATTTCCCAATTGTGATCCAGCTGATGTCCTTCTGGGGTTGCAACTTCAATGTTTATGGCACTGAAAAATCAAGATTCATGACTCCAAGTTATGCACTGGAATGTCCAGCCAAAACGGGCACACAATCGATCATCTTCAAACTGTATCCTCTGACAACACAAGGAAATAACTAATCAATCAGCAACTGCTTTGACTACAGAAACTCCGTTTCCTAGAGATAATTGGCCCCATAGGTTGATTAGCTCGTACTGTTTCTTTCCCCAAACAATCTTACTTTTCCGGTCGCAGTTCGACCATGCAAATGGTCAGAGTAATGACTGCAAGTTTCGTGTCAGCACGGGATGCACAAAATAAATCAGCTCTGCGAATCCTCACCTCTTGAAGCAGGCGAGCAGCTCGTCGACCTCAGCGGCGTCGACATCCGCGAGCACCTCCCCGTCCCCCTCCCCACCCTCCTCCCCGCCGGGCCGCTCCCCGGTCTGCGGCGCGGCCCCGGTGCGGTCGAGCATCTGGGAGCGCGGGGCGGGGCGGTAGAGGAAGAGGTCGTAGAGGAACCGGCCCTGCGGCGTGAGCAGCGCGGCGTACCGCGGCGGGGGCGCCCGCGCGGGCGCGTTGGGCGTGGGCGCGTACCTCTGCGGCTGGGACGAGGCGGGGGAGCCGTGGGAGAGGAGGACGTCGTTGGTGAGGAGCGAGTTGAGGAAGCGCGCCGCCTCGGGGCCCCGGAAGCGGACCACGGCGCGGGACGCCAGGCGGCAGGCCAGCACGCCCGGGTCCGCCGGCGGGGCCGTGTGGAGGAGCCGGCGTCCGCGCGGCAGCAGCAGGCGGCGGGCGAGCGGCAGCATCTGAGCGGGCGTGGGAGTTGTGGCGGGGGTTTGG
>NW_021292771.1:0-1117 GCF_002162155.2 Triticum dicoccoides
GGCTGGGCTGCACAGGGGAAGCCCCAGGTAAGCCCCTCCTTCTTTTATTTCTGTTTTCTATTTTTTTCTGACATTTGTTTTGATTTAATAAAATACTAAATCAATTTATTACCTTATGCCAATTTTTGCAGGAGCTAGATATATTATTCCAGAGCTCCCTTATAAATGACATAATTTTTGGACCATATTTCATATATATAGAAATATATTTCCAATGCAAATATTTACCGAATTAATCCAAATGGCCAAAATAAATATCCATGAGCTCCTAAAAATATTGTTTTGATTTTTATCTCTGTCCAATATTTTCAGAGGGCAACATGAGCATTTTCTTGGACCCTTTTGGAGAAATTTTTATTTGGGTCATTTTCAAAAATGATTCTGAGGGTTCCACCAATCCTCATTTCAAATTTAAATGAAATTTAAATATGATGCATAAATAGCTAGCTAGTCTAAGTCATACCAGACTAGGGATGTGACAACTCGCCCCCACTTGAAAGAATCTCGTCTCGAGATTCAGGGGTCGACGGAAAGAAAGCGGGGTACTCCAGTCGAAGACGATCTTCTCGCTCCCAAGTAGCTTCTCTCTCGGAATGATGAGACCACTGAACTTTGAGAAACTTGATGTTCTGACGTCGAGTGACACGCTCTGCTTGATCAAGAATGCGAACCGGGTACTCTTGGTATGTGAGGTTATCTTGGAGATCAAGCGTTTCGTGGTCCACTCCACGGATAGGATCCGAGAAGCAACGCCTGAGTTGAGAGACGTGGAAGACATCATGAACTCGAGAAAGATATGGGGGTAGTTCCAATTGGTAGGCAACCTCTCCTCGTTTAGCGAGAATGCGAAAGGGACCAATGTAACGAGGAGCCAACTTGCCCTTGATACCGAAACGATGGGTACCCTTCAAAGGAGTAACCCGAAGGTAAGCTTGGTCGCCAATTTCATAAGTCATATCCTTATGATGACGATCGTACTGGCTTTTCTGACGAGACTGGGCTGTTTTCAGATTCTCACGAATGATGCGAACTTGCTCTTCTGCCTCCTGGATCATGTCCGGTCCAAAGAATTGTCTTTCACCGGTTTCTGACCAGTTCAAAGGTGTTCGACATCTTC
>NW_021292772.1:0-2233 GCF_002162155.2 Triticum dicoccoides
TAGATCTGATTTTGATCAACCTCATCCTCATAATCGCCCGCATACTCATCATCCTCCTGGGTACCAGCAACAGCAGTAGCAGGAGCCACAGAAGTATCAACAGCAGCACCAACAGTTTGGCCAAACGCAAGAGGAACACGGCTCGCTCGGCGAAGGTCTATTTCGCGACGTGGAGGTAGTCGTTGTTGTTGTTGTTGGAGAGGTGCGTTAGGTGCAGCGGGTGGTGGTGGTGGAAGACGCGCGAGCAATTCATTAAATCTGTTATCGAGCTTTGTTTCGAACGTCTTCTCAAGGCCAGTGATCTTCTCCATGGCCTCTTCAAAATTGTTCAGCACATCTTGCACCTGTTCAGTCATCATTTGCTGAAACTTATCATGAAGCTCCTTGTTCGATAAATTCTCCCAGTCAATCTCGTCGGCTTGTGATCCTGGCATGGTTAGCAGCATTAGAAACACACAAGAATATGATCCTACAGACTACGAACAAGTGGTGGGTGTCACAAATCCGTCAAGCAAAACTCAAATTCTTACCAGTTCTTACCCAGCAACAGGCGGTGATCGGCAACCGTTGTAGTCACAACTCTCAAAGCTTGGATAGAGCGATTACCAGGGAGAGTCAAACGCACGACGTAGATGTATGTGGAGCTGGGAAGGCTTATAATTTGGTAGCAAAAAGGGTCAGCAATAATCAATTCAGAGATGCAAAGTTGAATAAACGCTCAACGACGGTACTGTGCTGGTCCTAGGCTAGACTGTGCTAGAGACGCGAGCCTAGAACACCAACAAAATCACGGCGCGGCACGTAAATAAGGGAAAAGCACACTCTGAATTTTTTTTTCGCTCTTTTTTTTGCGCTTTTTTTTTTGCGCTCTTCTTTTTTTTTGCGAAAAATCACTATAATGGCGAGTATCTCAAAACTCTTCCTAGCTCAAACTGACAGGATGGGCACGAAATTTTTCGACCAATTTTTTTTTTCGACTGCCTGGACCCAAAAACTGGAAACGGGTCAAAAAAAACTTCCTATAATGGCACCTGTCTCAAAACACTCAGAAACACCTAAAAATAGGATAGCCAGAAATTTTTTCGAAAAATGCGTTTTCGAAAAATTTTGGGCCTAAACGGAGCGTGGCTACCCGACTCTTTTTTTTTCTTTTTTTTTCCGAAACCTACTCCGGCAAGGAAACACGAACCGGAATCTAGAGGGATCCCGAAAACAAACCTAATAAGCAAGGAACTCAGATTGGTGGTGGATATATGGTGGTGGTATATGGCAGCGGTGGTGGTAGCGGTGGTAGTATATGGATATGGATCGGTGGTGGTATATGGGCACGGATTGGTGGTGGTATACGGATACGAATTCGGAGCGGTGGTGGTAGATGGCAGGGCGATGATGATGGTGCGGCGGCGGCGTGACAACTTATGACCAGAACTCGAAACTCTAAAAGACTAGACTCTAAGACCATGATAGAGGCAAAGGTGTCCCGTCTTTCGATGAGATGGTGGATTTCGCTTTGGTGGAAGTCGACTTTGACGATCCGACTACGAACGTGCGAGGACGTCGCGCCTTAGCAATCGCTAAACCAACTCCGAGAGGTTATTGACCACGCCGGAGCATGATCAACCTGACCACGAGGGTCTGTTTCCTGCGAGCAAACGAAGAACAAGCAAGAAACTAAGATTGCAATCTGGATATTGCGAATATAAGATGAAAGCTTTATTGATCAAGGTGGGGTTCTGTGACGCCTTTGTCTGGTCGTTGAACACAAACGAAGTAGGCGAAGTTGCAGCTATGGCGAACTTTTAATCTAAACAAAACCCAAAGTCTAAACGATGCCCTAAGGGCTGTATATATGGAGGAAGAGGGGGGGAATTTCGTGGCCCTTGGTGGAGGGGTCCGAAATCAACCCTATCTCTTGTTTCCCCACACATACGGACTCTAAAAATAGCCTATACTTATGTATTTCGAAATTACATGGGCCTGGCCCAATAATAAGGTGACGCAGCACCTAAAATAGCCTCGGGACGAAATTTATGAAGTGGCATCTTGTATATTTCGTCCAAGGCTTCATGCACCCATTATGGTGGCTTCAAAGTCCTGAAATCATCACTTGTAACTCCGTTCTTGTTTCCCTTGCGCATGCCATCATCTCCATGCTTGTTCTTGCTCCAATGTTCATCCTTCTCCAAGCTAGGCCCTTCATTTGTAAGCAAAACAAATGTATCCAATTTAGGCA
>NW_021292773.1:0-866 GCF_002162155.2 Triticum dicoccoides
AGGGTGGCAATGGTGTCACGTGCTCGTCTCGGCGTCCGTCGTCGCTACCGCGACGACGTCCGCCTCGACTCGCGTTATGCTAAGACAGGGTGGCACTGGTGTCACGTGCTCGTCTCGGCGTCCGTCGTCGCTACCGCGATGACGTCCGCCTCGACTCGCGTTACGCTAAGACAGGGTGACACTGGTGTCCCGTGCTCGTCTCGTCGTCCGTCGTCGCTACCGCGACGACGTCCGCCTTGACTCGCATTACACTAAGACAGGTTGGCAATGGTGTCACGTGCTCGTCTCGGCGTCAGTCGTCGCTACCGCGACGACGTCCGCCTCGACTCGCGTTACGCTAAAAAAGGGAGGCAGTGCTGTCACGTGCTCGTCTCGGCGTCCGTCGTCGCTACCGCAAGGACGTCCGCCTCGACTCGCGTTACGCTAAGACAGGGTGGCACTTGTGTCACGTGCTCGTCTCGGCGTCCGTCGTCGCTACCGTGACGACGTCCGCCTCGACTCGTGTTACGCTAAGACAGGGAGGCACTGGTGTCACATGCTCGTCTCGGCGTCTATCGTCGCTACCGTGACGACGTCCGCCTCGACTCGCGTTACGCTAAGACAGGGTGGCAATGGTGTCATGTGCTCGTCTCGGTGTCCGTCGTCGCTACCGCGACGACGTCCGCCTCGACTCGCGTTATGCTAAGACAGGATGGCACTGGTGTAACGTGCTCGTCTCGGCGTTCGTCGTCGCTACCGCGACGACGTCCGCCTCGACTCGCATTACGCTAAGACAGGGTGACACTGGTGTCCCGTGCTCGTCTCGTCGTCCGTCATCGCTACCGCGACGACGTCCGCCTCGACTCGCGTTACGCTAAGACAGGTTG
>NW_021292774.1:0-1130 GCF_002162155.2 Triticum dicoccoides
AAATTCTATAGTGCTCCCACTCACTTCTTTGGAAATACAAGTTTCTCATAAACTTTGTACAAACCCAAATTTTTTGATCATCATCAAAGCATACATTCCAACTCCGAGATGCTCACTCCAGTCCTTAGAAGGATTGCTGGAGCTTTGCATACTTATTAGCATCTTTCGGGATTGACAAAACCTTCCGGTTGTATCACATACAACCTTTCCTCATTAAAATCGTCGAGGAAACAATGTTTTGACATCCTATCTGCAAGATTTCATAAATAATGCAGTAATCGCTAATATAATTCCAACAGACTCTTAGCATCGCTACGAGTGAGAAAATCTCATCGTAGTCAACTCCTTGAACTTGTCGGAAAACATCTTAACGACAAGTCGAGCTTTCTTAATGGTGACATTTACCATCATTATCCGTCTTCCTTTTGAAATCCATCTATACTCATTAGCCTTACGACCATCGAGTCGTTCTGCCAAAGTCTACACTTTGTTTTCATACATGGATCCTCTCTCGGATTTTATGGCCTCAAGCCATTTATCGGAATCCGGGCCCACCATCGCTTCTCCATAGCTTGTAGGTTCATTGTTGTCTAGCAACATGACCTTCAAGACAGGATTACGTACCACTTTGAAGTAGTACGCATCCTTGTCATCCTACAAGGTTTGGGAGTGACTTGATCCGAAGTTTCATGATCAATATCATAAGCTTCCACTTCAATTGGTGTAGGTGCCACAGGAACAACTCCCTGTGCCCTGTCACACACTAATTGAAGAGACGGTTCAATAACCTCATCAAGTCTCCACCATCCTCCCACTCAATTCTTTCGAGAGAAACTTTTCCTCGAGAAAGGACCCGATTCTAGAAACAATCCATATTGCTTTCGGATCTGAATTAGGAGGTATACCCAACTGTTTTGGGTTTCCTATGAAGATGCATTTTATCCGCTTTGGGTTCGAGCTTATCAACCTGAAACTTTTTCATATAAGCGTCGCAGCCCCAAACTTTTAAGAAACGACAACTTAGGTTTCTCTAAACCATAATTCATACGGTGTCATCTCATCGGAATTACGTGGTGCCCTATTTAAAGTGAATGTGGTTGTCTCTAATGCCTAACCCATGAACGATAGTG
>NW_021292775.1:0-1362 GCF_002162155.2 Triticum dicoccoides
ACATTTCAGATTAAGCAACGCCGAGGACGGCTTTATTTTCAAGAAGGGGAGGATGATGAGGACATGACTACCTTGGATATGACCAAAAATATTGCATATATGCATATTTGTCAGGTGATTTCTAGTGCAAACTATTCAATAATCTATTTATGTTATCCAGAACAAAAATACTTCACACACTTTTGTGTTTTGTCTAATTGCAGGTGTATGGGACATTTGTACAATCCACATATGATGATAAGGAAGAAAGAGATGTTTATTTGCTGTCCAAAAAGTTCTCTCACGTCACTTTTGGCCCAAGAGAAGATAGAGTCCAAGTCTCTCACGTTCTGGATTCAGATTCGGACTGCACAGACACACCTGACTCAAAACGCACACAAGTTTTTCATACGGACTCCAAATTGGGTGATTCTTTTTTTGTTGGAAATTAGATTTCGTGCACTTTCCAACCCAATTGGAATCACCTTCAAATTCGTCCGGAGCGTTGAGTTGAGGACGAAACAATCTGATGCTGCAGCAGAATCCGAGTCAAACTACAAGTCCAAAGGTGTTACATCACCTCCACTTGGGCCCATTGGCCTTGTACGACCTAGATTTAGTTTTAGGCTGCCTTGGGACGTCCTCCCACCTTCTTGGCCGCCACCCCTTGCTCCTATATAAGTAGATCCATCTAGTAGCTTTTCCTTGGGATTTGTTTAGTTAAAAGTTAGCCATTGCAACTTCGTGTACTTCGTTTGTGTCCAACGACCAGACCAAGACCGCTTCCGGATCCCCACCATTATCAATACCTCATATATATTGGCAATATTCAGATTGCTTTATCATATTCTTGCTCGTTCTTTGATTGCTTGCAGGAATAGACCTTCGTGGTCAGGCTGACCGTGCTTCCGGCAGCGTCAGTAACCTCAGGAGATTGGTTTAGCGATTGCTAAGGCGCAACGTCGTGCACATTTGTAGTCGGATCGTCAAAGTCGTCTCCACCAAATCGATAGTTATCATCTCATCGAAAGATCGGGACACCCCGCCTCTATCACCATGTGACACATCGCCCCCGAGAGTGGCTACATCATCTGAGTTGATCATAAGAGGTAATGACAAAGGTACTGATCTTCCATCTCTACATGAGAATGATGAATGCCTTGTCAATTTGAATGCACCATCTGATGAGCTACCCACTACTTTGATCACACCACCTATTTTAGAGGACTACGTTGATAATTTGACTTTGCCATGTGATCAAACAACTGAAATACCAACAATTTTGAGTGCACCCATTGAATTAACTATTGATGCAAAAGAACCAATGTTTAATCATTTTGATATGACCTCTAATCTTGGTGATGATTCTGTGTTGAATGACTT
>NW_021292776.1:0-2864 GCF_002162155.2 Triticum dicoccoides
TCGCAAAAGCTGTTGAGAATTGGATTTCCGCCGCCACAACAGCTACATTAGCAAGGCATGTAACATCAATTTTTGTTTGCATTAATTTTACGAAGGGTCAAAAATATTAACACATTTTTGTCCTTGTTGCATAATGCAGGGTTTGGTTTGATCACCCCACCCCCAGGTTATTGCGTATTGATGGTATAACTGTTAGGAAGGAAATCAGAGGGGGGGACAAACTTAGCCACGATTGCTGTACATTACTATGCAGGCGGATTTGCCAGGTTGATATATGTAATTCCATAGTTGGGAAGATGAAAGTGTGGCACAAATTCATGGAACCAGATTTTGCGGTACGTCAAGAATCCAGCTATGAAAAAAATCAACAGGTCACGTTGGCAGATTACCGAAGGGCGACCCGGTACGAAATCATGAGGCTGGAAGGAAACAAGTCAAGGGTACCTATAGATACACTGGAGAACATCAAGCAGTCTTTCACAGTGATGTAAAACTAGTATGGAATTTGGCAATGTTTCCACTTTGCAGTATAATTTGTACACAATGATTTATTTTGAATTTACCAACTATCCATGCTTCGAAGATATTCATGTCTGTCAAGTGCCAATGTTTACTTTTTATCGCCATTGAATATATTAGCAATAACAAGTACTGTATTCACATATCTCATCTGCCATTAATATAACTCCAAAATGCAATCATAAATATCATTATCCATTTGTTAATAATTTTGGAGTGCCCCATAAACCGTTTCTTCTATATAACAAAAACAGAACGCTATATAATTATTTTCTGTCTCATATTCATTTTTTTATCGCTACCAAGCCATAATATGGACTAACAATATGTAGTTATCCATACATCCACTTCTTATTCATCATTGAATATATTAGCAATAGATATTCCTAAAACAAACAATTACGACGGGTAAAATTTAGATGTATGGAGGAAGTATAAATAAAATGGATGACACGCCTTCTACATTTTTGCAGATACCACCTAAATCATGAATTTTTAACCTTGCGCAATAGTGGTACAAATACTCTTGAACACAAATAATTACGACGGACACAATTTATAACTATGTAAGACATATATGTGAAATGGATACCCCGTCTTGCATATTCTTGCAGATACCACCTAACTAAATTTTAGCGCGCCCCCTAACCCGTAGCTCACAAAGTTGATAGGTGTGAAGCACACAATATTTTTTATTTCATTATCTTGCCCTCCCACCATTCAATGCCAATGAATTTTTATAGTTGAATCCAGTTTTTGCACAAGGACTCTATTCCCCTAAAGTATCCAGAATGGTTTCCCTACTACAGCAACATGAATTTTTCCGATAAATGATGCAATTGTTCATGCACACATGGTATTTCACGTGCGGTAAATCCAGAGGACACACGATTTTCTTTGCCTCCTCAAAACTGGTCGGGCACTTGTTCCCCTTGGGAAGACGTTCGTGCCAGAATGACATGTTCTCGTCGAAGCATGCGTCGGTTATTTTGTGTTTTACCTTCATCTCCAGAGCCATAAGCGTTACTTTCAGGCGGGTATCCTCGGGCCTGCATCCTTCATACAATGGAGTAACCGCGTCTATCTCTAGCTCTTGCGTTATCCGTCTGCTTGAGAAGCAACTCTTGAATATGAGGGTCCTGCACCCAGCCTCCATCGTCGTCTGCTCCGGCATCTTCATCTTCATGATCATGCCCTTCGTCTTGATCTTCCTCATCATCATGTACGACATCTTCTACATGATGACTGTGTACAGCATCACCGTCGTGATCATCTCCTGGAGATTCTTCGTCTTCTCGCCCGCCCTCACCACGGTGGTTGTCTTGTTGCCCTTCCTCATTTCTTGCCCGGCCCCCATGGACGACTTCATAGTCATCTTCTTCACCTTGCCACCGATAGCCATCCATGAAACCACGCAAGAGTGGTCCCGCACCTGCCCGGAATCCGGGTCCGCAATAAGGCTCTTCAGCTTGCATCTTCGACACGGACATCTTATCTCCGTCTCGTTCTTTTGAAGCATCTCGGCCTTCGCGGAGCTCAAAAACCTATTCACGATGCCTTCGGTTATCGTACGGACCATGGTCGCCTGCGGGGTAGAGCATAACGATATTTTAGAACCAAGAAAAAATTTGGCATGACCTTCCCTAAAAATAGGACCAAAAAGAATGCATAGTGCCAAAATTCTCGCCGAAACGGAAATGAATCAACATTCCGGCAAAATATTGGCAACTATCGCATTTCAAATACCGGTACGTGCAAACACAAACATATATGCAACACCACAAACATATGCAACATCACAAACATACATAGATCTAGCTAGGCTACAAAAAGTGCATGTGCACGTTGTTGGAGCGAGCTAGGGAGAAAAAAAGTAGATCTACAACATGAAGATAGCTTTCCCCTTACTTACCTATCAAAAAAAGGTAATTTCACCACTTAATTTTGATGAATCTATGGTGCAAATGAGGTGAGGAGGAGGAGGCAGCCGAGAGTTTGGAGAAGGAGGTGGAGGGAATGAAGTGGGGAAAGTGAGTGGGTAGGTGTGGCTGTCCAAAATATCTTGTTGGGGTCCCAGGTTACTAATGGCGCACCACCAGCAAATGCGCCATTAGTATGCCTGCTTACTAATGGCGCACCTGCAGGTGGTGCGCCATTAGTAGTTTTGCAAAAAAATAAAAAAAATAAAAATATACTAATGGCGCACTGTCTGTCTAGTGCGTCATTACTAGTTAGAACTAGTAATGACGCACTTTGGTCGGATGCGCCATTAGTATGTACGTAAAAATAAAAAAAATTATTACTAGTGGCGCACCGTTTTTCTGGTGCGCCATTAGTGTCTTCCA
>NW_021292777.1:0-1578 GCF_002162155.2 Triticum dicoccoides
CGAGCAAGGTCCCTGTCGCATCGTCGGCCACATGGCTTCGTCAGTGTCCTCCGATAGCGGCAAACAGAAACAATAGATTTGTGGTGGCGGCGGCTAGGATTCAGGCTGCCTCCCGAGTCGCCCACACGGGAGAGACGCGGGGGCAGTTGATGTTCATATCCAAGAAGTTCAAGTTAATTAGTTGTGTTATAGTTTTTGAAGGGTATACATCGAATTTTGAAGCACATAATCTTGGTAAATCTCCCCTTCCGCTCGGCCTTAGTCGCTATATGTGGTTTTCTCCCATTACCCTATTTCCTATTTGTATACCTGTAGACATTCCCTTTGATTAATAAAGTTTGGCATTCCCCTAAAAAAAGCTAGGTGTGAGTTGGGGAAGTTAAAAAGGGTGTTCTTTTTGTCGTTAATTCAACGACTCCTTCAAACAGTTTCTTCGGTTTGCATACAAAATGCAGGAAACTTTAGGTATAAACTGTATGTAGTATATCAACAGAAGTGCCCAAAAAAAAGTGACAAGCCCCAAAATGGAAATGCAAAGAAAAAAAAGGAAAAAACAGAGAAATGCACCAGCCGGGAATCGAACCCGTGTCTATACCGTGGCAGGGTACTATTCTAACACTAGACCACTGGTGCTTTGATGAAATGTTCTTCGCATAGCCTGTCAATTTTGGTCATAGCATTCCTTTCACTGAAAATTAGACAGTAATCTTTACTCCCTCTGTGGTAAAAAGTATGTGCTTCAAATAGATGTATCTAGCACCAAATTAATGCTAGATGTATCCATTTGAGGAACAAACTTTTCCAAACAAAAAGAATACGTATTTCAGTATTGACCAACTAGGCTTTTAGACGTAATGTTGGATCCACGTATACAACTTCTAGACGAAGGGAAGAAGCCAACGTGTCAGGAAGATAGAAAGTGGTAAACCAATCTGTTATGGGCAAACAGACCACAATACAGCCTTTTCTCATTTCTCTTTTATGGAAAAGGCTAAATCCCGACTTTATTAATAATGCAAAAACGGCAGCACACAAAGGATCCGTTAGAGTATAAGGCACACAGCACATGGGTGCAACATCATGGCCCAGGAACTAAGAGCATCCCAGCCGTTGGCCCCCCAGGACGTATAAAAATCGCCCCCTGGGGGTGAGCCGGCGATTGGTTCGGCGCTGAGGACGATTTTGCGCCTAGTCGTCGCCCCCAGTCGTTGATTTTGGCCCACTTTTGAAGCCCCATTTCAGCAAAAAAGGCCCATATGGGCAAGAACAGGCCTATATTCGGCGTGGTTCGCCGTGGCTCGGCGTTCAATTATCAACATAAATATTTTTTATCACATATTTCATCACATAAAATTCAAATACTTCAATAAAATAGTAAAACAACAAATAGTTCAATACAAATTATATAGTTCAACAAATAAAAACTCATATTTCATCACACGTCGCGCCCGGTGTCGCCCTTGAGCCTCCATAGGTGCTCTATCAGATCTTGCTGCAGTTGATGATGCACCTCTGAGTCTCGGATCTCCTGACGCATACTGAGGTAGGCATCGCCCAGTCATTGCCGGCGATTCGTTC
>NW_021292778.1:0-878 GCF_002162155.2 Triticum dicoccoides
AATTGAACACAGGACCTCCTGTCTAGATCTTCGATGTAACTAATTAAGCGAATGAGCAAACTAAAGGAAGGATTGCGTCCTTTTCTTGGTTTGGTTTAGTCCTTTTCGTTTGGTCAATCTGGGCCAGGTACTTCTATGTTGATTTCTATATTGAAAGGAAGGATCCATATGCTTCAATGTGTTGGGGCTACTAAATTAAAAAAGGAATTATCCTTCTATTAAAGGGAATATGTATTCTTGGTTTGGTTTAGTCCTTTTCGTTTGGTCAATCTGGGCCAGGTACTTCTATGTTGATGGGCCTTTTATGGGCTTTCATAGAGACCGCGTAAAATAATTGGGTCAAAATAAATTAACATTGTGGGAATTGAACATAGGACCTTCTGTCTAGATCTTTGATGTAACTAATTAAGCGAATGAGCAAACTAAAGGAAGGATTGTGTCCTTTTCTTGGTTTGGTCTAGTCCTTTTCGTTTGGTTAATCTAGGCCAGGTACTTCTATGTTGATTTCTATATTGAAAGGAAGGATCCATAGGCTTCAATGTGTTGGGGCTACTAAATTAAAAAAGGAATTATCCTACTATTAAAGGGAATAGGTATTCTTGGTTTGCTTTAGTCCTTTTCGTTTGGTCAATTTGGGCCAGGTACTTCTATGTTGATGGGCCTTTTATGGGCTTTCATAGAGACCGCAAACAATAATTGGGTCAAAATAAATCAACATTGTGGGAATTGAACACATGACCTTCTGTCTAGATCTTCGATGTAACTAATTAAGCGAATGTGCAAACTAAAGGAAGGATTGCGTCCTTTTCTTGGTTTGGTTTAGTCCTTTTCGTTTGGTCAATCTGGGCCAGGTACTTCTATGTTGATTTCTATATTGA
>NW_021292779.1:0-1796 GCF_002162155.2 Triticum dicoccoides
AGATGCAATTTCACAAATGAAACTAAATAAAGCACCGGGACCAGATGGGTTTCCTGCGGAATTCTGTAGGAAATATTGGCATATTATTAAGGATGATCTTATGCCTATGTTTCAAGATTTTTTTAACGGTCATTTGGAATTGTTTCATCTTAACTTTGGTATGATTACGTTGTTGCCAAAGAAAGAAAAGGCAGTTCGGATGGAGCAGTTTAGGCCAATATGTCTTCTTAACGTGAGTTTCAAAATATTCACGAAAGTGGGCACCAATAGATTGACATGGATTGCCCATTCGGTGGTGCAACCAAGCCAGACAGCTTTCATGCCTGGGAGACACATTCTTGAAGGGGTTGTCGTCCTGCATGAAACGCTACATGAAATTCACTCGAAGAGGCTAGATGGGGTTATCTTCAAAGTCAATTTTGAGAAGGCATGTGATAAAGTTAAATGGCCCTTCCTTCAGCAGGCAATGCGAATGAAAGGCTTTAATGAGGCTTGGCGGAACCAAGTGGGTTCTCTAGTCCAAAAAGGTAGTGTCGGAATCAAGGTTAATGATGATATCGGTCACTACTTTCAGATACACAAGGGATTGAGACAAGAGGATTCAATGTCTCCTCTCCTATTTAATATAGTGGCCGACATGTTGACCATTCTTATAAGCCGGGCCAAGGAAAACGGCCAAGTGGATGGACTTTTCCCTCATCTGGTCGATGGGGGAGTCTCCTTTTTATAGTACGCTAACGACACCATCCTGTTCATGGAACATGACATTGCCAAATCGCGGAATATGAAACTCATATTATGTCCCTTCGAACAATTGTCTGGATTAAAAATAAACTTTCACAAGAGCGAGTTGTTCCACTTTGGCAAGGCCAAAGAAGAGCAAGACACATATAGACAATTGTTTGGGTGTGAATTAGGTTCTTTGCCCTTCAGTTGTTTGGGCATACCGATTCATCACTGTAAGCTATCTAATAAAGAATGAAAGTGCATCAAAGATCGAATTGAAAAAAAGCTTAGTTGCTGGAAGGGCAAGCTAATGTCTTATGGAGGTCGGCTAGTGTTGATCAACTCAATACTTACTAGTATGCCGATGTTCCTACTATCTTTCTTCGAGGTACCGAAAGGGGTGCGGAAGAGACTTGATTTCTTTCGATCTCGATTCTTCTGGCAGTGAAATGAAGCCAAGAAGAAGTACCGTCTCGCATGATGGGATATTTTTTGCCGACCCAAAGACCAGGGGGATCTCGGTATTGAAAACCTGGAAATTAAGAATAAATGTCTTATAAGTAAATGGCTTTACAGGTTAGAGACAGAGCTGAAGTGTATGTGGGCACAGATACTACGCAATAACTATCTACAATCGAAAACGCTAGCCCAGATCACCGTGAGGCCAATGACTCGGCATTCTGGAAGGGACTCATGCGAATGAAAGATTTGTTCTTTCGTAGGGTCAAATTCTTGGTTGGCAATGGGATGTCAACAAGATTTTGGGAGGATACGTGGTTAGGAGACACTAGCCATACAATACCCCACCCTATATAACATTGTGCAACGCAAGGAGGATTACGTAGGCACAATATTTCAATCGACACCTTTGAATATTCAGTTCAGACGTGCTTTAGTTAGTGAGCGATAGAATGTCTGGATGCACTTGGTTCGACGATTGATGGATGTTCAATTATCCGACCAACCCGATTCAATGCACTGGAAGTTAGCTAGAAATGGGGTGTTTATGGTAAATATTTTTACATGGATCTAATTAATTCTGGTCCAATCTCGACATCGTTACATATTTG
>NW_021292780.1:0-496 GCF_002162155.2 Triticum dicoccoides
GCTACCGCGACGACGTCCGCCTCGACTCGCGTTAGCATCCGTCGTCGCTACCGCGACGACGTCCGCCTCGACTCGCGTTACGCTAAGACAGGGTGGGAATGGTGTCACGTGGTCGTCTCGGCGTCCGTCGTCGCTACCGCGAAGACATCCGCCTCGACTCGCATTACGCTAAGACAGGGTGGCAGTGGTGTCACGTGCTCATCTCGGCATCCGTCGTCGCTACCGTGACGACGTCCACCTCGACTCGCGTTACGCTAAGACAGGGTGGGAGTGGTGTCACGTGCTCGTCTCGGCGTCCGACGTCGCTACCGCGACGACGTCTGCCTCGACTCGCGTAACCGTAAGATAGACAGGGTGGGAAAGGTGTCACGTGCTCGTCTCGGCGTCCGTCGTCGCTACCGCGACGACATCCGCCTCGACTCGCGTTACACTAAGACAGGGTGGCAGTGGTGTCACGTGCTCGTCTCGGCGTCCGTCGTCGCTACCGCGACGATGT
>NW_021292781.1:0-2134 GCF_002162155.2 Triticum dicoccoides
CATTAACCTGATCATGTGCATTTGGATGTTTGTGCACCTCTCGTGACGGTTGTGGTATTTGCAAAGGTGGTGGCACGTCTCCCGCGATCGACAAAGCCCATGAATTGACTCTGGATCCTGTCATGATTAGTAGAACAAGAAACAAAACCCAAAAATAATGTTCCTATAACTACTAGGATGTGGTGGTAAAACGCTCACAGTAAAGCAAATATCAATGTCTTACAAGTTCTTACCATGCAGCAGGCGGTGATCGGCAACCAGCGGTGTCAAGTAACTCCGAATATTGAGTAAAGCGATTGCCAGGGGAGCGTACGTATACACGGTGTAGAAATATGTGAAGCTGGGTTGGCTATATATGGTAGCAAAAGATTAGCAATAATCAATTCAAAGATGCAATGTTGAATAAACGCTCAACGACGGTACTGTGCTGGTCCTAGGCTAGACCGGACTAGAGACGTGAGCCTAGAACACTAATGAGGTCACGACGTAGCACAACTAGCATCAATGAAGGATACTAAGTAGCTCTTGACAGCAAGATATAAGTGAAGATCACAACGGCAGTGAAGATAATGATGAAAAACAACTGCCAAGCAGGATATACAACAACTCTCTCTCCAACTTTCCTCTTGAAAAGTTTGAGACAATTTTCTGATAAATTCTTTCAAAGAATGCTACTAACTCAAGCTTTCCAATGCAAAAAGAATCACTCAATTCCGAGTTGATATGAGGAGTCAAAGAATTCTAAAACTGGCCTGAAAAATTGGAACAAGTTGTGTTCACGAACTTCAGAGGGCAAGAAGACCTATTTAGAAGCCGATTTTGAGGTGTCAAATATTGAACTAGCTTCTGCAACTATTTAGATGCGGCTCGTCGCTATATTCAATTTGAGTACTCACGGAGCCAAAACTGACTTCGTATGAGGAAGATACACCTGTTTTACTGAACAGTGCGCAAAACAGATACCAATCCGAATTCAGGTACGAGATTGATTCTAGATAGATCCAATTTTTTTCTTCTCTCTTTTTTTCATGCCTTTTTTTTCTTTTTCTTCTCCCTCTTTTTCTTTTTTTTCTTTCCTTTTTTCTCTCTCTTTTTTTTATCTTCTTTTTCTCCCTCTTTCCAAGACAAACTAGATAAGATGCAGATTGAATCAGGCGAAGATGTGAGTGACCTCAACTATGATTATGACAATAAACAGTGCGTAACACATGGTGGAAATTGGTGGATGGGATGGTGGACAGCGGATGGGATAATGATGCAGCGGCTGCGTGATTAATGTGAACAGAACTCGAAACTCTAAAGGACCTAGACACTAAGACCAGCAACTCGACACGACGATGCAACCGATAATTCAACTATGCAAGCAATGAAAAGAAAATTGCAAAGGCTCAGACTGGCTTGGACCAAGGATGAATAGATCTAACTCTTTTTTGTGGCTTTTTCTTGGACAATAGGTAAGAAAATAAATCTAATCTAGGAAAACTAGAAATTCTCACCGAGCAACCTGAAAACTGATACCACTTGATAGAGGCGAGGGTGTCCCGATCTTTCGATGAGATGATAACTATCGATTTGGTGGAGACGACTTTGACGATCCGGCTACAAACGTGCACTACGTTGCGCCTTAGCAATCGCTAAACCAATCTCCTGAGGTTACTGACGATGCCCGAAGCACGGTCAGCCTGACCACGAAGGTCTATTCCTGCAAGCAATCGAAGAACGAGCAAGAATATGATAAAGCAATCTGAATATTGCAAATATATATGAGGTATTGATAATGGTGGGGATCCGGAAGCGGTCTTGGTCTGGTCGTTGGACACAAACGAAGTACACGAAGTTGCAATGGCTAACTTTTAACTAAACAAATCCCAAGGAAAAGCTACTAGATGGATCTACTTATATAGGAGCAAGGGGTGGCGGCCAAGGAGGTGGGAGGACGTCCCAAGGCAGCCTAAAACTAAATCTAGGTCGTACAAGGCCAATGGGCCCAAGTGGAGGTGATGTAACACCTTTGGACTTGTAGTTTGACTCGGATTCTACTGCAGCATCAGATTGTTTCGTCCACAACTCAACGCTCCGGACGAATTTGAAGGTGATTCCAATTGGGTTGGAAAGTGCACGAAATCTAGTTTCC
>NW_021292782.1:0-1220 GCF_002162155.2 Triticum dicoccoides
GTTTTCTTACCTACGAATCACCACAACGTGATTTTGTCAACTTCTATTTACCCTTCATAAGGGCCTTGTTCATCGATTCCGCTCCAACTAAGGTGGGAGAGACAGACACCCGCCGGCCACCTTATGCAACTTGTGCATGTCAGTCGGTGGAACCGGTCTCACGTAAGTGTACGTGTAAGGTTGGTCCGGGCCGCTTCATCCCACAATACCGTTGAGCAAGAAAAGACTAGTAGAGGCAAGTAAGATGACAAAATCCACGCCCGCAACAAAGTTGTGTTCTACTCGTGCAAAGAGTACGCATAGACCTAGCTCATGATGCCACTGTTGGGGAACGTTGCAGAAAATTAAAAATTTTCCTACGGTTTCACCAAGATCCATCTATGAGTTCATCTAAGCAACGAGTCTAGGGAGAGAGTTTGCATCTACATACCACTTGTAGATCGCGTGCGGAAGCTTGCAAGGTGATGATGTAGTCGTACTCGACGTGATCCAAATCACCGATGACCAGCGCCGAACGGACGGCACCTCCGCGTTCAACACACGTATGGGACGGGAGACGTCTCCTCCTTCTTGATCCAGCAAGGGGGAAGGAGAGGTTGATGAAGATCCAGCAGCACGACGGCGTGGTGGTGGATGCAGGGCGTCACAGCAGCAGGGCTTCGTCGAGACTACGAGGGAGAGACGTAACGGGGGGAGGTGGAGGCGCCAGGGGCTGGTCCCTCCTCCCCCCCACTATATATAGGGGTGCCAAGGGGGGGCGCCGGCCCTAGTAGATGAGATCTACTAGGGGGGCGGCGGCCTAGGGGAGGTTTCCCTCCCCCCCAAGGCACCTAGGGGTGCCTTCCACCACTAGGACTCCTCCTAGGGGGAAACCCTAGGCGCATGGGCCTATAGGGGCTGGTGCCCTTGGCCCATGATGGCCAAGGCGCACCCCCTACAGCCCATGTGGCCCCCCGGGACAGGTGGCCCCACCCGGTGGACCCCCGGGACCCTTCCGGTGGTCCCGGTACAATACCGATAACCCCGAAACTTGTCCCGGTGCCCGAAATAGCACTTCCTATATATAATTCTTTACCTCCGGACCATTCCGGAACTCCTCGTGACGTCCGGGATCTCATCCGGGACTCCGAACAACATTCGGGTTTCTGCATATACATATCTTCATAACCCTAGCGTCACCGAACCTTAAGTGTGTAGACCCTACGGGTTCGGGAGACATG
>NW_021292783.1:0-1465 GCF_002162155.2 Triticum dicoccoides
AAGTTGTTGCGATGGCACAAAGAGGACCGTAAGTCGGACGGGGAGTTGAGACACACCGCAGATGGAACGCAATGGAGAAAGATCGACAGATGGTTCAAAGATTTTGCAGCTGACGCAAGGAACATAAGATTTGCTCTAAGTACGGATGGCATGAATCCTTTTGGCGAGCAGAGCTCCAGCCATAGCACCTGGCCCGTGACTCTATGCATCTACAACCTTCCTCCTTGGTTGTGCATGAAGCGGAAGTTCATTATGATGCCAGTGCTCATCCAAGGTCCGAAGCAACCCGGCAACGACATCGATGTGTACCTAAGGCCATTAGTTGATGAACTTTTACAGCTGTGGGGTGGTGTCCGTGTGTGGGATGAGCACAAACAAGAGGAATTTGACCTACGAGCGTTGCTTTTCGTAACCATCAACGATTGGCCTGCTCTTAGTATCCTTTCAGGACTGTCAAATAAGGGATACAATGCATGCACGCACTGCTTACATGAGACTGAAAGTGTACATTTGCCAAATTGTAAGAAGAACGTGTACCTTGGGCATCGTCGATTTCTTCCGAAAATTCATCCAGTAAGAAAGAAGGGCAAGCATTACAACGGCAAGGCAGATCACCGGCCGAAGCCTGCGGAACGCACTGGTGCTGAGGTATTTGATATGGTCAAGGATTTGAAAGTCATCTTTGGAAAGGGTCCTGGCGGACAATCAGTTCCGAAGGGAGCTGACGGGCACGCAGCCATGTGGAAGAAGAAATCTATATTCTGGAAGCTAGAATATTGGAAAGTCCTAGATGTCCGCTCTGCAATCGACGTGATGCACGTTACGAAGAATATTTGCGTGAACCTCCTAAGCTTCTTGGGCGTGTATGGGAAGACAAATGATACAAAGGAAGCACGGCAGGACCAGCAACGTTTGAAAGACCCTGATGACCGGCATCCGGAATGGTTTCAAGGTCGTGCCAGCTACGCTCTGACCAAAGAAGAGAAGGTCATCTTTTTTGAATGCCTGGGCAGTATGAAGGTCCCGTCTGGATTCTCGTCCAATATAAAGGGAATAATAAACATGGCGGAGAAAAAGTTCCAAAACCTGAAGTCTCACGACTGCCACGTGATTATGACGCAATTGCTTCCGATTGCTTTGAGGGGGCTCCTGCCGGAAAATGTTCGAGTAGCCATTGTGAAGCTATGTGCATTCCTCAATGCAATCTCTCAGAAGGTAATCAATCCAGAAGTTCTACCACGGTTACAGAACGATGTGATCCAATGTCTTGTCAGTTTCGAGTTGGTGTTCCCGCCATCCTTCTTCAATATTATGACGCACCTCCTGGTTCACCTAGTCGAAGAGATTTTCGTTCTCGGTCCTGTATTTCTACACAATATGTTCCCCTTCGAGAGGTTCATGGGAGTATTAAAGAAATATGTTCGTAACCGTGCTAGGCCAGAAGGAAGCATCGCCAAGGGCTATG
>NW_021292784.1:0-1547 GCF_002162155.2 Triticum dicoccoides
TTTTCTGGTATTAGGTCAGCACTGCCATATCTAAGAGTTATTTTACAATCTCTCTTAGGTCTTAATTCTTGGAAGAATTCATCTTTCTCCGGACTAACCTTACTTTCCAACTCTTCATCTGAATACAACACAAAAGGTGTTCCTTTCCTAGTCTTTTTGGTGTCCTGCACAATAATATATTGTCAGCAACATACTTCTACTAAAAAACATAAAATATTTATGTTAATTATGAAAAAAATAAGAATTATATATACTGTGGAATGTAGTAGATAGTGAACAGTATAGAGCATCATATAGTAGAAAAGGCTCCCATTCAACATTTGCATGCAATACGGACGAATTGTTTTCTTAATCTAAAAATATTTTATACATAGTAATGTTGGTTGCAATACTTGAGGTATAGTCATCTAATATGAACTGAAATATCAGTTGCTATCCACGTATTTTCTTGATTTGCTTGTGCCTAAAACGTGCAAGTTGTTGCTGCACTCGAATCACATATCTCTAGCTTAAGTTTGTGCTACAATTAATATGACATGTTTTTTTTACCTTGGAACAGTAGGGGAGCCCGCTACATAATGTGGCATACATACGTCAGTACATGAAAAATTACTTCCTAAATAATGAGATGCACCCTCGATATGTCCGATTAGGTTCCTTTTCACACTTGTGACAGAAGTTCTTCCCTTACCTTTATACTTCCTTTCTCCATTTTCAACATTATAAGTAGTACCTGATGTATTAATCAATATAATTATTGAGTCAATAGTATTTAACTTTAGCACACAATAAAATGTAACAAAGGAATGTAAAAAAATTGATAAGAAATATTAGTTTTCTGATTCTCAAGTGATTTCAGCTTTTTCTTGTAGTGTTCTTCTTTTACGAAGCGTTTACCCTTGAATTGTGCAGGTGGGTTTCCTCCATTTCCTCCAGAATGGCATCT
This sequence comes from Triticum dicoccoides, assembly GCF_002162155.2. Lineage (NCBI taxonomy): Eukaryota > Viridiplantae > Streptophyta > Magnoliopsida > Poales > Poaceae > Triticum > Triticum dicoccoides. Next base: position 947 of record NW_021292784.1, read on the forward strand.
TGGGGCAATACATGCTTTTTGCATTTACAGAAGTATTGGTTCATGTGGTAGAAAAATAGTTCTTTATATAATTGCAGGATAGCTATTACACCTCATTTGGAAACTTGGGTTGCTCCTATAAATGACAGCGAGTAGTCTGCAACTCTGCATGCACTTGATATTAACTTCTGTATAAATAAATATGCACATAGCAATACTTACATCCCATTAATATAAATACCGACCTTTATATTTTCTGGCAGCGGTTAATATTACTATGACAGTAGGCCCCAGAGAACCCACATCAATTTGGTAAACCTTCTCACCCCATAGCGTAACATTAAACTTCTAATCCCCGTATATTCCTAGAGATATAACTATTAGCGAGCATGGTAAGTTGCCTCATTTAGTTCCATTCAGTATACTAACTTAATTCGGACAACAACATCTCAAATCTTCCAAACCCCATGAGTTGCCTGGGTTTTGTAGTATGTCCAATGTAAGTTGCGATGCCAATCACACCTGCTAAGTAAAGCGATGTTAATATGGAGAAACCACCGGAATGGATATTGTTCACAAATATAGGTGTAACAGGTAAGTAAATCATATAGTGTCTCCCGCT
>NW_021292785.1:0-1886 GCF_002162155.2 Triticum dicoccoides
TTTTTTTATGTTTTTTTAATCTTCTTGCTACTGTTTTTAGGTGGATGGATGTATAGGTAAATTTTTGTTAGATGGATTCATGGATGTTGTTAGAATCATAGATGGTGGATGGATGGAATGTCGGTGAATTTTTTTAGGAACTTTGTTTGTCATAAATTTAATGCTAGGTCATGTTGATGAATGTATGTTGGTCAAGTTAATGATAGATGAATGGATGGACCCATCATAGCGAGCCGACCCGATGCAGCGAACCAAGGCACTGCATAGAACCGTGCACTGTAGTGAACCGGTCATGGCAGCGAGCGACTTTTTTTGGGCTGTTTTTTTGTTCGGTTTTAGAAAATGAAAAAATGTTTCTAAAAGTGAACGTTTTCTGAAAATTTGAGAACATTTGTTTTGAAAAATCTGACCATTGTTTGGAAAAAGCGCAAACATTATTTTGAAATACAACTTTTGAAAATGTCCAATTTGTTTCTAAATATCTTCTACACATTTTTTAAAAACCTTTTCCCCAAAAAAATTCTAAACATTTTATGAAAACACGAATATTCGTTCAAAATCAAGACATGTTTTTGAAAAATCGAATATGTAGAAAATCTAGCATTTTTCTAAATTTTCGAATATATTATTAAAAAATAAATGAAATGAATAAATAAAACAAAAAAACGGACAAAACCGGTATAAACCGAACATGAACCGTATGGAAAGTTCCTAAAAACCAGGATTCTATCGAGCACGTAGCTGCTACATAGGGCGACCCATCTCCTGGTCGTTGACCTTTTTGAAACATGGACTGTTTGTCGCTGAATGCGTCAAATAGGGATCACCACCCATTCGTCTTGCATCTGCTTCCGAATTTCTGTTTTGTCAAGGTTAGGTGGAGCACAACAGCCAGAGGCCAGGGTCGCGTGACCTGGGTGCCCACCCGGTGTTGTGGGCTCTAGGGCGCCTACGCTAGGAGCTCCCATGGTCACTACTGTAGGAATGCCAGTTTTGGGGGTGAATCCCTTTTTGGGCAAAAATTAAAACGCCAGCTTCGTGGGCATAACAGGGACGGACGCAGGATAGCGCATGCCACCTAAAAGGCGAGAAGTTGTGGTGGGCTGTGCGGCGCACCCGCCACTGCTAAGATGCATGGCCTCCTTTTGAGGTTACCACAGTTTTAGTTGTGGCGGGGCGAATTATTTGCCTGCCGTTGTTGGCAGACCGAGCAGCGACGGGCGGCATTGCTTGCCCGCCACTGTTAGGTTTCATCACGCGGCCAAATCTGAAAAGGCTTACCTGTGACGGCTCTATATTATCACCCGCCACTGCTATTTCTCCAAATTGGTTGTGGCAGATGGCACAGTGTGCCCACCACTCATACGAGTTCACCTATAAGCCTTTTTCAGTAGTGGTTGTCGTCCTCTGGCCGCAATATCCCTGATCCCCGTCTTATTTTTTGACCATTTTTGCCCCTGTTACTTTCATTTCCTTCTAGTAATAAACATTGAAACAACATGTAAACTAAAAACAAACCATTGAGTCCGTGAACTGATAACTAATACAAATTGCCTCCATGCAAAGTGAATAAAAGTTTTTTTTATGTTATCGCCATCATGGTCAACATCTATCCTGTCGCCATGTAGTTTCTCCAGCAAGACACGGTGCACAACTGCGGTCTGGAGACTCATGAATTTGACCACAAGTAGAACAAAAAACGGAGGACCTCCTAATCCACGTGGGGTTGGAGGATACCCGCCAAACGTAGAACCCACCTGCATGATTTGGGCATGCCCATTTCACGTGGTCCGCATTCTTACGTTTCATTTTTATTTTATTCATGTTCCTCGTTGTTTTGTGTTTTACTATTAACCTTTATACATAGTAAATGTTCACAGATTTTT
>NW_021292786.1:0-5426 GCF_002162155.2 Triticum dicoccoides
AATTAGGTAAACGCGCGCACGTCACTCGGCTTGGGGGCATCCATCCATGGCGACTGCGGCGGCGCCGGCGACGATCGGGGAAGCGGTGGCCGGCATGTCACGCGTCACGCTGACGCTGAAGGCCGCCGTCTTGCAGATCGTCCTGGTAGGCTACTTCGTGCTCTACGGACGCTCCTTCCAGGCCACGGACCCTCTCTTCTACAGCAGCCTCCCGTGGCGGGTGCCGCTGGCTGTCTCGTGGTTCGCCTGCATATCGTTGTTTTTTCTGATGCTGAGCTGCATCGAGATTTTCCTTCCGCGCATGCCGATGGCCGTCCACGAGGCGCTGAGGTGGGTCGGCGGCGTCGTCGGCTTAGTTGTCATCATCGTGGGGGGCGGTGTCCTGGGCTTGTCGGCCCGAGTCAGTGTCGTGGTGGGCTGCACGTGTTTCATGGCCCTTCTCATCGCTGGGCTCCTGGTGGTCTGGAGATGGCTTGTTCGCGAGTACGGAGGCGAGGCGTCAGATATGTGCACGGAACAGCAGTTTGAACTTACGACTGACAACTGGCACATCTACCATCCGCCTGTCTAGATTGGGGCTTGTTTGCCCATCTGGACACATGTTATTTTTCCTTAATCAGATTAGTATTTTACTAACTTCACTCAGATTGTTTAGCTTTTTTGGCGAACTACTGGCATTGATCAGGGAGGGGATTTGTGGCACTCAAAGGCAGGGTCATGCAGACTGTGGGCCGCCGATCTATGCCAAGATTCTTAAATCTGTCTCTGTACTTCGTGTATTTGCCTTGATAGATCAATACGAACATATCTATATTCGGATTGTAAAAGGAAAGCATTATACCTTTATTTTTTTTAGAAAAGGAGGAAGCACCCCCGGCCTCTGCATCTAGACGATGCATACGACCATTTTATTAATTATTAAGCACAAAAGACCTTACAAAGTAGTACATCAGTAAGCCTGAAGCCACCATCTAGGCAACATCTGTCGCTACTCCTACCCCCTTGATGCAGTGGTGCCGAATGTCCGAGCCTAATACCAAACAGACATCGCACCAAATTCTAACATCTAATGCCGGATGCCCCATCCTAGCCACATATCGGGACTGGGTCACACGCCGGTCCGGCGCACTCACCGAGGCTGCCGCCGCCTTCTTCCACCGATCCATCTCCAGAGCAGGTACTGACGCACAGACCTTGCTAGGCCTGCCGTCGACGCCACCATGGCTCCAGACAGCTCGACCACCCTGCGCTCGTCCATCCAGCCGCATCCGTCGTCGATATGCAGCTGCACCATGCCGCCACCACTCATCGTCAATGACGCGGTAGATACAACGCCGCACCACCTGGCAACCTCCACACCATCGCCACTGCTGGAGCTACTCGGAGCCCACCATCCACAACATCTCTCCCCCGAACATCAGTTCCTCCCAAGACGGCGCCTCCATGGAGGATACGACACGCAGGACGCCGCCGCCGCCCAATCCAGACTGAATTTTGGACTTCCGTTCGGGAGGGGTTCGGGGGTGGATAGGGGGGACCTTGGCTTCGCCTCCAGGAAGGGTAACAGCGTCAAGTGACGTCGCCGATGCCGGGCAGAACAAGCCGACCAAAGTTTCCTCCGGTCCCCATCCTATGCCACCAAACCTCTGTGTACTCCGGATCCGGCAAGCCATGATCTGAAACCCGCGAAGATGAAAGAGCCATGGGGCTCTAACCCACCAGAAAGGAGGATCGAGAAGAGCTCCTTGTAGATCTCCAAACGCCGAATCCAACGATCCGACGTGGCTAGCGACGATCATCACCATCCCGCGGCGGCGACGAAGTCTGAAGAAAGGATCCAGCTGGATCCGATCTGAATCCAGCGGCACCCGCGACCACCGGTCAGGCCAACGCAGCCACCACCTCACGACACACAGGTCGCCACCGCCGCGCCACGCACGACGCCGATGGGAGACCCGTCCGCCGCGCCGCCGGACCCCACGTTCGCTCGGCGTTCCTCTGGATACCGCTGTCCCGCGCCAGCCAGGACGGGGAGGATGGGAAGAAGCCCCGCCGCCGTCCAGCCGGCCCGGCTTCGCCCGACGACGCTATGGACGACGGCGAGGAGGGGGAGAGGAGGGTGAGACTCGAGGGGCGGCGGCTAGGGTTTTCTCCCTCGGGTCGCCCGCGGGGGCGACGCGAGGGGATGAGACAAATGGGAGAGATTTTCACTTTCCGGCCTAGGGATGCATACAACCATTTTAGTATGAGTACCAAGATAAATATGGTCCTCAGAATTTGATAGATCAATACCATAGTTACCATACCAGTGCATAAGTTAACTCGGAAAAAGAGAGATTGAATACCTAGCAACTATATGCAGAACTTGCCCGAACATGACAACATAAAAAATACAACTGTGAATATTAAAAAAAGTACTTGACATCTAACACATATTTTTTTAATATTAAAAAATGTACTGTATTTATTAAGTTACTTGTATCCGTACATATTTTTTAATGTTATTGTTGTAACATATAATGTTGATTTGTGAGATGCTACTCGTTATGTTGAGAACCAGTTCATTAAATTTACAAAGTTTATTGTATTACTTGTTGTATTAGATTATTTATGAATGTTATGTGTTCTGATGATTTAAAGTTAATGCTTGAATTGTTCATAAATATTTATATGATATATACATACATGCATTTGTATGGTATATTGACTTGTTTTATGTTTTTGTGATAAAATATGTCGTCTAAGTCAAGTTATTTAGCAAGTATGACATCGAAATGTGATAGATATTTAAGATATTATTACACTGAAGGAGATGACTCAAGCGGTAACTCTGAATCTAGATTGAAGGTAGATCGTGTTCGTGCTGTTCTGAATGGATTTACGGGGTACAAAAAAATTATGCTCTGGTAAATCAAATTTGATGGTTTGTTGAACTTACTTGCAATTAAAAAGGTTTATATTAAACTTAGTACATTTCTTGTAAGTGCAATAGATGTAAGGATCATCGCACTAAGATGTCTCTAGATAGGAAACTCAAATTCTATACCAGAAATATGCACAAAGTATTTGGGATTTCTTTTGGACCTAGAGATATTTATGATAATATTGATGGCCAGGCAAGTGATGCTTCCAGGTATGATTTGAAATTATTCTCATAGCTTGAAGCCAGCATATTTCTTTGGCAGATATATAACAGAGTTATCAAGTGAAGCTGAAAGGGCATGCTTTAAGGCAGCATGTGTTATATTTATTATGGGTCATTTGGGAACACCTTTCTCTAAACATGATTACATCATTGTTGATTATTGGGGAGCCCTATGTAGGACTGATTACATAGGAGAATATATGTGGTGTGAGTATGCAATGAATTATTTACTCAATGCTATTACAAAAGCACAACAACAAATTCAGTCGAATAGTCATATCATATACTTGTATGGCTGCCACTTCTTTCTACAAGTATGTTATCATGTGGATCTCAATTATCATAAGAAATGTTTCATGATTCTATACTTATATACACTATGTATGCAGATGTTCTACCTTGATAATCATGTACAAATTGTACTGAATAGACACATCAAACTGCCTGGGATTGTAGACTATGGTAAGCGCTAGATAAATCTTATGACTTATGATGGATGCACGGTATGTAGTGCATTGTTGGATTAGTTTTTCACATTAAATGTTGATATAACTAATCAAGTGTACTATATTTTTCGTTTCTTTGTAGATTGAAAGACCTGAACTTGTATGTCATGTGAGAAATATGATTGATAGGAAACCAGAAAATTTTGTTGCCGCACATGCAGCTAAGTTAGTACCTATAGTGGTGGATGGTCCCTTTTGTAACATTGTCTCTCAAGTAGCGGTATGTTGAGACAACTCAATCATCCTAATTCTCATTCCACACCTGCGGTGGTGATGGAAAGACATTAAGATCATGAGGACCGAACTGAAGGATCGAGATCGGCCTCGAGGGGGTGGTGAATAGGCACAATTGTAAATTTTAATTACTTATTAGCAATTTTACGCAAGTGTAGAATATAAATGCGATCCTAACAATTGCTAAGGTGAGGCAAGTTCTAGCAATATGATGAAAGCAATAATATAGTGAGCAAGTGATGACGCACAAGTATAGGGGATTGCAACGGTCTTCGAGGGTAGTATTTCAACCAAATTTATTGATTCGACACAAGGAGAGCCAAAGAATATTTATAAGCCTTAGCAGTTGAGTTACTAGTTCAAACACGCTTGAGAAGTTATTTCTCTGTAGCAAAGTATTAGTAGCACAATAATATGACAGTTTGATAGTAGCAGTAACAGTAGCAATAGTGATTGTAACAATGATAGTAGCAGTTTTGTAGTAGTTGGAATAGTAGCAACAACAGTAGTAACTTAACAAAAACAATATGAGCAAAGCACATACATGGACTAGTGATGGATATTTGGATGACATCGATCATGTTGATGATGATGGAGACAAATTGCCCCCTCCGGAGCCCCGAACGGACTCCAGATCAGGCCTCCCGATGAAGAATAAGAGGTGGTGGCTCCGTATCTTAAAACTAGATGAAACTTTTGTCTTTATTTTTTTCTCTAGAAGACGAAACTTATAAGATTGGAATTAGGTCAGATGGCCGCACGTGGGCCCCACAAGGAAGCATGTCGCACCCACTGCCTTGTGGGCAGCTGGTGGCCCACCTCTAGTTGGTGTTTGCTCTGGTATTTTTTATATATCCAATAAAAAATCTCCATCAAGTTTCGTCCAATCTTGAGAAACTTTTATTTTTGCACAAAAAACAACACCAAGGTAGTTGTGTTGGAAACATCTTTAGTCCAGGTTAGTTTCATTTCAATCATGCAAATTAGAGTCCAAAACAAGAGCAAAAGTGTTTGAAAAAGTAGATACATTGGAAACGTATCAACTCCTCCGAGCTTAACTCATTGCTTGTCCTCAAGCAATTCAGTTGATAAACTGAAAGTGACAAAAAACGTTTACAAGTTGTTTTGTTTCTATTATTGTATATAAGCTTAATTAGTAACCAAGTTTTCAGTAAAATCATGAACTAACCACATAAATGATAACACTTAGAACTCACATTTACTCATGCCAACACTTTGTCAAAACAATCATGATAAAATATAATAGAATGGTATCTCGCTAGCCCTTTCTGAGACCGCAAAATATAAATGCAGAGCACCTCCGAAGTTCAATCAGCGACTAAATATTGTAAATCAGGGTAGAAGTGATCCAGTCATGCTCACATCCAACATTAACTAGGCTCAATGCATGTTAAACTAAGAATGACAATAGCGCTCTCGAGGTTGGTGCTTGAATGAGAAGGTGATGACTCAAAAATAGAAGTAAATAACATGAAAGTAAAAGAATGAACCTTCGCTGAAGGAAGTAGATATTTGCAGAG